>NC_068916.1:64189558-64489558 GCF_023091745.1 Budorcas taxicolor
CCAACATGACTGCCAGGGAGTTAGTGACTGGAGCAGCCTCAGCCCAGAAAGGACAGGAGTTTGTGGATGAACACCTTGGCTTCCTTGTACCTGGTGAAGGTCAATTCTGAGATGTCCTGTCTACACAGTCCCTCAGAGGGTCCCCAGCAGGACAAGCCCTACTTGCCCACACTGGCGATCCACTCATTCACAAGCCCCTTCTCAGTTCACTTCCATTGTCTCACTTACCAATCCCCTCACTGGACTTCCTAAGATAAACTCGAATATATACTCCATGTACCAAAATATTTGCCCCAGGACCAGTTTGACAGACCCCTATCTTGCTTCTTTCAGAGAAAAGTTTTTAAACTAAAAGGATAAGTCATGAGCTCCACTGCTAAAATCCAGGAGAGACAGGGCTGTTTTGATCCCTAGCTGGCACTCAGCAAAGCTTCTGGCATGTAGCAGATTTTGAATATTTGTTGAATGAAAAATTGATTGAAGCTGACTTGACCCAGCAATGCTCATGAAGAGCTTCCACAAAGTTACTTAACAAATCTAACACATTCAACAGATGTCAGTGGTTCCTCCCTTCTCTCTTATCCACTCCTCTTTGGGTCTGTTCCTAGTGGTTTTGGAGCAGCTGAACACAATCCAGAGTCTGTGTGACCTTTCCTATAGATATATGCGTCCCATTTTCCCCACAACTCCAACCCCTCAGAAGTTTTAAATACTCCTCATTCTCTGAATTGCTGTTCTGTCTGCACTCACCTTTTAACATAAAAGCATTAGTTAGTGGCTACAGCAAACAAAACAAAATAAAAAGTTACATTGGTGCCAATCAATGCCTTATGAGGCGCTCCATGATGCTGTAAAAAATTCATAAAGGATTCCTGAGTTTTTCCTCCCTTCTTCCTTCAAGATGCATAGCCAAGTTTGTGATTTCTTCTATGTCAGGAACACAAAAAGAAAGAAAGATCAAGTATTTGGAAAAAAACATGAAGTTCAATGAAGCACTATTTCATGAAATCTGGAAGAGGTTACAACACAGCTGGAGCAAAACTACCATGGTTTGCCAAAGGAGAAGACTGCCTTGAAGAGTTCATACCTGCCATCTCCCGGTGTCAGGAAGCACTTTCAAAAAACAAACAAAAACCCCTCCCAGAAAGAAGTAGTCCTTACAGGTTGTTGTATCAGTAGGTGTCTTTTATCTGAGAAATCCAGAGGGAAGGACCTTTGCATCTGGCCCTCTTGGTTTACAGATGAGTCATTCAAACAGAGAGATGGCCACTTGCTCAAAACACACGTAACACATCATTGGCAGAGCTAAGGCCAGCCCCTTGCCCTTCTGAGCCTTCCTGATGTTTCTTCACTACATGCTGCCTCCTTAGCACCTGTCAACAGGGGGGGAAATAGTTATATAGGAGGAATGTAAGAATGCAGGTAACTGAATTTTGCTGATTCATTTCCCAGGGTTTATATCAGTTTATTTCAAGAATATGTTTATGAAATCAGCTGCACTTCCCCCCTAAACTAAAAGCCTTCTTAATTATGTATGCCTCATCCTATTTTGTCTAACATTTTAGGGACCATGAATCTACTCAATATAGACCTTCTTCTGGTTATGTCTTTTTCTGGGACTGTTTTTCCTGTCGACAAGCAGAGGAATTTGGACAAGTATAATCAGTAATGTGTACCTTAACTGGCAAATCCTGTATTCCCTGCAGTTTTGGTGGCAGCTATCATTCGCAGTATGGGCTTTTCTTGTCCACTGTTGTTTGTCACTGTCTAATATGTATCATTAAACCATATTTCCTTCATCTGATACATACAGGATTGTCGCCGTGTTTGCTGGGTGGATGAATGGCTAGCTGGAAGGATATAAGATTGAAAGACTCTATATTCAGAAGAGGTAGACTTCTTATATTGAAACTGTGACTATAAATAATATTGGTACAGTCCAACAGAGAACTTCAATAATTGACATATAGGAAATGTAGCATCTTAGATTCACATGTGTTAATCTGCATGTTATCTTAATCTACACATTCATTCATTCACAAATTCATACTCCACACATCTCAGTTATCTTTCCATTTAATCATTCATTTATCATTCTTTCCTTAATTGATCCACTCAGTTAACTTTTATTGAGCACTAACTATATGATATTCCTTCACCAAACTAACTTACTTCTTAAATGATTTGCATGCTAAATTAGACAAAAAAAAAAAAAAAAAGAACAATAAAAACTCCACTGGTTTGACAAGAAAAGAAATGATAGTTCATGGCCTTCACAAAAGTCTTTCTAACATTAGTTCATTTCAATTACTCAGACATGTCTGACTCTTTGTGACCATTAGTAAGCCAACATATGTTACTCAAGCTATGAATCAATGTCTATCATCATTATTATTTATAACAAAGCATCTGACAAACAAATATATTCTGGAACAAGAAACTCATGGCAGAAAATTTTAGGTCAACTTTAGCCAAGGCACCTTAACAGTTGGAAGAGCTGACTGAATGCACTCCCTCTGCAGATATTCAGACCTAGACTGGATGACCACCCACTAGGGTTATTTCAGTTAGTTGTTCTTAATAATGCTGAGGTTATTAATTGCTTTAAGAGGTTAATAAAATATGCTGATCCTTTCTAAAGAAAAGCCTGTACACAAACACACAAACACATGTTTGCTTATAAATTCAGAGAACCCATGATTACCAGCATTCCACTCATTCACTTTAAGCACACTTGCTCTGGGAAGAGCATCTGTTGAGAGGCTGGAATAATTGCCCTCTAAAAGACCTCAGAGCTATGAGAGGCCATATTTCCTATAAGTAGGATGGATTTCTTTATTCCCTCTATCCCAATATAAATGCTTCTAAACCTGGGATGAGTTACGAACCAACATATACATTTAATGAAGTGGGATTTTGGTTTGTTTTCTGAAGAGCATTTATTAAATAATGGAGCAATCTAACAATCAATAGCATCTCTGAAGAAAGTAAGGACAAAGCCTCTGCCTTCAAAAAGCTTGCAGTCAAAAATCTAAACCAATGGAAACAACTCAAGTATCCATCAACAAAAGAATAAAGAAGATGTGAGATATATTAAAAGGAATATTACTAGGCCAAAAGAAGAAGGAAATAGTGCCACTTGCAGCAATATGGATGGACCTAGAGATTATCATAGTAAGTGAAGTCAGTCAGAAAGAGAAAGACAAATACCACATCACTTATATGTATCTGAAACATGATACAAATGATTTACAAAACAGTTTCACAGACATAGAAAATAAGCATGGTTAACAAAGGGGAAGGGGGGAGAGACAGATAAATTAGGAATATGGGATTAACACATATATACTCAATAGGTAAAAAGAGATAAACAACAAGGATTTACTGTATAGATCAGAGAACTAATATTCAACATCTTGTAATAATCTATAAAGGAAAAGAATCAAAAATTCAGGTATATCTCCAAATCACAATGCTGTATACCTAAAACTAATATAATATTATAAATCAACTATACTAAAAAAAAATCTAGACCAATGTTTGTGAAGTAGACCATTAATCTAGCAAGTAATCCTCTGTGATGTAGACAGTTTTTAGAAGAAATAGATATCAGTAGAGGTAAGAGAAAAAGTTAAAAAGTATTGAATGGAGCAAGTGGCTATGAACTGAATCTATGTAAGGGATTGGTAGGGTTGGAGAAGATCTAAAACATTTAACAATATTCTGCCCAATGGTATGGTTATGTGAGAAAGAAAAATTGGTATTTAAATCTGACAGCAATTTATTTTAGGTATAGGAGATGAGTTACTAAAATTATCATTGAACTTCCAAAAATGATGGAATGGGGAAGGATGTCAGAAATCTGCTCTGCATTCTAGAGTGAAGCTAGAATGTGTTCTTCAAGCTGGCCTGCCCTTTGTTTTGAGAGACCACTTTGGTGAGTCACTGAGTCAGAGATATTTCAGGAAAGTATCCACTGATGGTTCTTAGAAAAGCCCAAAGCAGTGGCATATTCCAAATGTTTCAGGCAAAGCATTTTACTTATGAATATAAAAGGTGTCATTCATGGGGGGCAGTTTCCTCCCTGCAAAAGTTTATTATACTTTTACCAACAGCTACAATCTTCAGTCCCCTTTATGTTTGAGTCTAGATCAGAGTGGAGAAGACAGAAATGGGGTCTCTAATCTATGGAAGACCAATGGGCACCTCAATGTGGCTTCAGACCAGGCTCCCAGGAGAGAGATTACCACTGGGAAATCTTCTGTGGGTGCCACAGTAGCGATATATTATAGCTACTATTCCCAGTATTTAATTTCACATCTCTACCATCTTTGTACTGTAATTCTCTCTACTCCCTAGCTTTTCATTAAGTACTATCAATTCTACAATTTGACATTAGCTTTTTCTAAGAGAGGGACTTAATTCTTATCTCAGTGAAAATAGATTACAGAGAGTGGCATGGTATGAATAAATGTTTTTTAGCTACAAGAGGGAACTTATGGATAAGTCCAGAGCAGGAGGTGATAAGCAGAAATCAGAGCAAGTATGAAAATTCCCCAAAGAGACTCAAAAAGGATCCTCAAGAAGGATAGGGTTCACTTGATGTTAGTGAAGTACTCAAGAGAAACATGACTGTTTGAGGACCTCTGAGCAGGAATGCAGTAAATATGCTTGTGGTCTGGGGGGAGTCAGAGTCCTAAGATGCTTTATAACTTAGAGGAGATATGCTCTCCTTGAAGTATCTATGACTGTACCCCAAATACTATGAACCATTAAACAAGATGTTGATGCATGGTAAGAATGTGGGCATGGGCTTCTCAGGTGGCTCAGTGGTAAAGAATCTGCCTACAAATGCAGGAGAGGCAGGTTTGATCCCTGAATCAGGAAGATACCCTGGAGAAGGAAATGGCAACCCACACCAGAATTCTTGCCTGGGAAATCCCATGGAAAGAGGAACCTGGTAGGCTACAGACCATGAGGTTGCAAAAGAGCTGGGCATGACTGAGCAACTAAACAACAACAAAAATAATTTGACAGTCAAGAAAAGGAGAACTGATTTTACAGGAAAATGATATTTTCTCTAAGAACACATTTTAAATATACTAGGAAAACACTTTGGAATGCCAGCTACATGTTTGATAATGATTAGATGTAATTAAACTTCAGCTCAGTTCAGTCGCTCAGTCGTGTCCGACTAATTGCAACCCCAGGAATCGCAGTACGCCAGGCCTCCCTGTCCATCACCGACTCCTGGAGTTCACTCAGACTCATGTCCATTGTGTCAGTGATGCCATCCAGCCATCTCATCCTCAGTCGTCCCCTTCTTCTCCTGCCCCCAATCCCTCCTAGCATCAAAGTCTTTTTCAATGAGTCAACTCTTCACATGAGGTGGCCAAACTACTGGAGTTTCAGCTTTAGCATCATTCCTTCCAAAGAAATCCTAGGGTTGATTTCCTTCAGAATGGACTGGTTGGATCTCCTTGCAGTCCAAGGGATTCTCAAGAGTATTCTCCAACAACACAGTTCAAAAGCATCAATTCTTCGGCGCTCAGCTTTCTTCACAGTCCAACTCTCACATCCATACATGACCATTGGAAAAACCATAGCCTTGACTAGATGGACCATAGTCGGCAAAGTAATATCTCTGCTTTTCAATATGCTATTTAGGTTGGTCATAACTTTTCTTCCAAGGAGTAAGCGTCTTTTAATTTCATGGCTGCAGTCACCATCTGCAGTGATTTTGGAACCCCCAAAAAATAAAGTCTGACACTGTTTCCACTGTTTCCCCATTTATTTCCCATGGAGTGATGGAACCAAATGCCATGATCTTCGTTGTCTGAATGTTGAGCTTTAAGTTGACTTTTTCAAACTCCTCTTTTACTTTCATAAAGAGGCTTTTAGTTCCTCTTCACTTTCTGCCATAAGGGTGGTGTCATCTGCATATCTGAGGTTATTGATATTTCTCCCGGCAATCTTGATTCCAGCTTGTGCTTCTTCCAGTCCAGCGTTTCTCATGATGTACTCTGCATAGAAGTTAAATAAGAAGGGTGACAATATACAGCCTTGACATACTCCTTTTCCTATTTGGAACCAGTCTGTTTTTCCATGTCCAGTTCTAACTGTTGTTTCCTGACCTGCATACAGATTTCTCAAGAGGCAGGTCAGGTGGTCTGGTATTCCCATCTCTTTCAGAATTTTCCACAGTTCATTGTGATCCACACAGTCCAAGGCTTTGGCCTAGTCAATAAAGCAGAAATAGATGTTTTTCTGGAACTCTCTTGCTTTTTTGATGGTCCAGTGGATGTTGGCAATTTGCTCTCTGGTTCCTCTGCCTTTTCTAAAACCAGCTTGAACATCAGGGAGTTCACCGTTCACGTATTGCTGAAGCCTGGCTTGGAGAATTTTGAGCATTACTTTCAAAGGGTGTGAGATGAGGGCAATTGTGTGGTAGTTTGAGCATTCTTTGGCATTGCCTTTCTTTGGGATTGGAATGAAAACTGACCTTTTCCAGTCCTGTGGCCACTGCTGTGTTTTCCAAATTTGCTGGCATATTGAGTGCACCACTTTCACAGCATCATCTTTCAGGATTTGAAAGAGCTCAACTGGAATTCCATCACCTCCACTAGCTTTGTTCGTAGTGATGCTTTCTAAGGCCCACTTGACTTCACATTCCAAGATGTCTGGCTCTAGATGAGTGATCACACCACTGTGATTATCTGGGTCATGAAGATCCTTTTTGTACAGTTCTTCTGTGTATTCTTGCCACCTCTTCTTAACATCTTCTGCTTCTGTTAGGTCCAGACCATTTCTGTCCTTTATCAAGCCCATCTTTGCATGAAACCTTCCCTTGATATCTCTAATTTTCTTTAAGAGGTCTCTAGTCTTTCCCATTCTGTTGTTTTCCTCTATTTCTTTGCATTGACACTGAAGAAGGCTTTCTTATCTCTTCTTGCTATTCTTTGGAACTCTGCATTCAGATGCTTATATGTTTCCTTTTCTCCTTTGCGTTTCACCTCTCTTCTTTTCACAGCTATTTGTAAGGCCTCTCCAGACAGCCATTTTGCTTTTTTCATTTCTTTTCCATGGGGATGGTCTTGATTCCTGTCTGCTCTACAATGTCGTGAACCTCATTCCATAGTTCATCAGGCACTCCATCTATCAGATAGTCCCTTAAATCTATTTCTCACTTCCACTGTATAATCATAAGGGATTTGACTTAGGTCATACCTGAATGGTCTAGCCATTTTCCCAGCTTTCTTCAATTTAAGTCTGAATTTGGTAATAAGGAGTTCATGATCTGAGCCACAGTCAGGTCCTGGTCTTGCTTTGTTGACTGTATAGAGCTTCTCCATCTTTTGCTGCAGAGAATATAATCAATCTGATTTTGGTGTTGACCATCTAGTGATATCCATGTGTAGAGTCTTCTCTTGTGTTGTTGGAAGAGGGTGTTTGCTATGACCAGTGCATTTTCTTGGCAAAACTCTATTAGTCTTTGCCCTCCTTCATTCCATATTCCAAGGCCAAATTTGCCTGGTACTCCAGGTGTTTCTTGACTTCCTACTTTTGCATTCCAGTCCTCTATCATGAAAAGGACATCTTTTTTGGGTGTTAGTTCTAAAAGGTCTTGTAGGTCTTCATAGAACCGTTCAACTTCAGCTTCTTCAGCATTACTGGTTGGGGCATAGACTTGGATTACTGTGATAGTGAATGGTTTGCCTTGGAAACGAACAGAGATCTTTCTGTCGTTTTTGAGATTGCATCCAAGTACTGCATTTCAGACTCTTCTGTTGACCATGATGGCTACTCCATTTCTTCTGAGGGATTCCTGCCTCCAGTAGTAGATATAATGGTCATCTGAATTAAATTCACCCATTCTGGTCCATTTTAGTTCACTGCAACGTTCACTCTTGCCATCTCCTGTTTGACCACTTCCAATTTGCCTTGATTCATAGACCTGACATTCCAGGTTCCAATGCAATATTGCTCTTTATGACATCGGACCTTGCTTCTATCACCAGTCACATCCACAGCTGGGTATTGTTTTTGCTTTGGCTCCATCCCTTCATTCTTTCTGGAGTTATTTCTCCACTGACCTCCAGTAGCATATTGGGCACCTACTGACCTGGGGAGTTCCTCTTTCAGTATCCTATCATTTTGCCTTATCATACTGTTCATGGGGTTCTCAAGGCGAAAATACTGAAGTGGTTTGCCATTCCCTTCTCCAGTGGACCACATTCTGTCAGACCTCTCCACCATGACCTGCCCGTCTTGGGTTGCCCTGCGGGCATGGCTTAGTTTCATTGAGTTAGACAAGGGTGTGGTCCTAGTGTGATTCGATTGACTAGATTTCTGGGAGTATGGTTTCAGTGTGTCTGCCCTCTGATGCCCTCTTGCAACACCTACCATTTTACTTGGGTTTCTCTTACCTTGGGCAAGACATACAATATTATGCTCTTTGAATCATTAGTTTTTGGTTCCAATGTTCTCCCAGCAAGTCAACAGATAATGTGGCTGCCCTAGAGAGCCTATTCTTTGAGGAAGGTTGTAAAGCCCTGGACACCTGGCTTAATGAAGAGTATTTTATCACTTTAGACTTCTACAGCATTAAAGCATGCCAAGAATTAAAACTAGAATTCATCCTAAGAAGATAATCAGATATATACACACACACACACACACACACACACACACACACACACACACACATATATATATATATATATATATATATACACAAAAGTGGATGAACAAGAGTGTTCATCTTAAGTTTATCTATGACAGAGAAAAAACTGAAAACAAGCTAATATCTAATGTGCGGGATTCTTTCACTAAATTACAGCTTAGTCATATGATGAAATATAATATAGGCATTAAAAATTACATTGCATTAAAATGTTAATAAAGGCTATCATTAATCAAAATGATTATGACAGTTGTGGATGGTGTGTTTCTTGATTTTTTTTTTGGTCATTGTTTTGGTTGCTTAGCAGGCAAAACAACAGAAGTTGTCTAAATTGAGATAGAGAAGAATACTTGTGATCTGAGAAAAATCATTCTATATTTATAATTTAAAAAGGTAGTTATAAAAGTGTATTTGTAGGACAAGGCTGTCTAAAATATAGACATGTACAGAAAAAAATTCAGAAGCACATAGTAAAATACTGCTAGGTAATTATTATACTTTAATTTCTCTTCTGTTGTATTTTTTAGTTTTTTTCCACTGAACATGAGTTAATTTTTTAAGTTATTAAAAAAAGTAAAATGAAGGAGTGGTAAATTTCACCAGTAGGGCATTTCTATTTTAACAAGGAGTCCTGTCTAAAGTTTTGGTACCAACATCCAGCAGTCCCATTTTAGCCCTTTGCAACGTTTTAGAAATGTTCAGCCATCATTTAGGGGAACAGTATTCTCTATCATCCAGTGAGAGGCCAAATTAGGTTTGTGGTGATATCTCCACTTGATGGTGTGGTTGCATATGTACTTGTATAATGTACATATGTATATAATACATATAGTGACAACACTATCCTGATCCTCCCAAAAGCTTCCTGAAATTGAATGTGTTAGTTGATTAGTTGTGTCCGACTCTCTGCCACCCCATGGACTGTAGCCTGCCAGGTTCCTCTGTCCATGGAATTCTCCAGGCAAGAATACTGGAGTGGGTAGCCATTCTCTTTTCCAGGCGATCTTCCCAAGCCAGGGATCAAACCCAGGTTTCCTGCATTGCAGGTAGATTCTGTACTGTCTGAGCTGCCAGAGAAGCCCAGTAAGCTTCCTAATGTTCAGTAATTCAGCAGAAAGAAGCTTCCAAATCTGTCAATGTCGATCATCTCCAAGACCAACACAAAACGTGCATAACGATAGCAAAAATGCCACAGACTATAAGCAAAAATAACAGTTGGACAAATTCAGCTAGTGCTGGTTTATGCATGTGAGATTTTTAAATTTTCAGCTTTAATGTGCATATGAATCCCCACTACTGCTCCAGCCCACCTCAAAGCCTTTCATGTGCCCTGATCCTTTCTTCAGCTCCTGCAACTCTTTTGCCCACTCCCTCCTTCTGTTCCATTCTCCTTTTGCCCAGGAAAGCTCACTCTCCTCCCATTGTTTAATCCATGGTTTAAGGTCACTCAAGATAACACTGAGGGTATCAGGTGGAAAACCATGAAGAAAAAGTACTGGGCAATTTGAGGGGAATGAATAAAGCACTTTTTCCTCCATGCAAGCAAGGTTGAAGGAAACAAACAAGAAAGCACAAAACTCTTAAGTTCAACAACAGTTGGAGATCCAGGGTCTGTGGCACCCGAAGTTTACTCACTTATGCACTTGATTAACTTTAACAAAAAGAATATACTGTTTATACTATAAATGAATGCTTTCAAATAGGAAAACAATTACAAGCACAAGCAAAGCTTAAACAACTGCCATAAAAACTGCAAAAGCTAGAAAAAACAGCATAGTTTCATTAATTGCCTCATGAAATGCTGTATCACTTTCTCCCTAAATTTTTGGTTGCATATTCTTTGACTGTTTTGTCAAATGACAGTGATTTGCTTCATAAATTGTTATTGGTGATGATATGTAAATTGGTTACCATTTAAATCGAAGTTGAGAAAACCCATAAGTATCTTTTTTTTATTTACTTCAGTTCCATAACTTGTTTTAGGTAATGTCATATAAATGTTTAGGATGACTTTGAAATTATGATCAGAAAATGTTTACCACGTTTCTTTTAATGTGTCATGTAAGATTTGGAAGAATTTTCTACAGACTAGGTTTTTGGCTGTATATATTTCAAATCTTACTTCTCTGGGACCCAGTTACTTCTGTATCAGGCACTGTCAGACATGTCACAATTCAACTCTGGCCAGGCATTTTCTTATCGTGATGTCAGATGAACCAGCGCAGGAGGTTATAGGAGTACTTCTGGAAGCCATTCCCCTACCAGGAAGACTACCCACAGTAGTCTATTCACAGAAGTGACTGTGAACCATATAAAAATGATTCCCCACTAGTCATTTTCAAATATCTTTTGATGTTGATTTCTAACATAAATCCATAGTGAAAAGAGAACAGACTCTGTATGATTTCAATACCTTTAGACCATGAAATCTTTGCACCTTGTTTTATGTCCCTGGATATGTTTCAGTGTCTCCTAGTTCATAGTCTATGGGAACTTGAACAGAATTTGTATCCTACTGTTATGTGAAAATTGCATAATCTTAATTATGTTGAATTGGTTCATGGTGCTTTTCAGGTCTACTGTATCCTTCTACTTTTCTGTCTATTCATTCTATTAACTTTTGAGAGTTTGATATTAAAACTCCAACTAAAAATCTTAATTTATCTACTTAAAAATAATTGTAATATAGTGGAGCTATATGTAACTTTGTTCTGTATTTTCCAAGTCTCCTATAAATGTGTTGCCATACTTTTTAATGAAAGAAAAAGTTGATGTCCCACTCAATCCAAACTAAATATATAACCAACTCATGCTACCCTTAATGAGACTCCTCAAATTACCTGACACAGAGAAGTAGTACAAAGGTAAAGTGGAGTAGAAAGAGAAGACTATCTTATTCCATAGAAGTTGAAGTTGGTGTACAATACGTTATCCAAATCTTAACAGCTAAAAACAACACCCATTTGTTAGCTCATAGTTCTTTAAGTCAGAAGTTCTCTAAAACTTCTGCTCAGGATATCACAAAGCTAAAATCAAGATGCCAGGCTGTGTCCACACTTGGAGCATCTGGGGAAAAATCTGCTTCCAAGTTGATTCAGGTTGTTGGCCGAATTTAGGAATTTACAGCTACAAGACTGGGGTCCTTGTTTCCTTAAAAGCTGTCAACTGAGGGTTTCCATCACTTCCTTAAAGGTGCCTGTGACCCTTACTTTGTGACCTCTTATTTGTGACCTTCTCCATCTTCACACCAGTGGTGGTATATTAAATCCGAAGCCTGCTTTAAATCTTTCTGCCTTCCTCTTCTGCCTCCAGTTGTAGAAAGCTCTCCATAGTTAAGGGCTTTTGTGATTAGATCAATCCCACCCTGAATTCCTAAATTAATGCCAATTCTGCAATACTATGATACTACATAATCATGAAGTAATATCTAATCATATTTACAGGCTCCAGAGATTAAGACATGCAATCTTGAGGATCATGTTTCAGTTCAGTTCAGTCGCTCAGCCGTGTCTGACTCTTTGTGACCCAATGAATCACAGCATGCTGCCGGGGGCCAGGGTGAGGAACTCCACCCATGGCAAAGGTCATGAGGAAGGAGGCTTGGCATACGCAAAGGCGTGATCAAGCCTCAGGAAACCCCCTGTTCCCGAGCATCTAACCCCAAAACCAGAGTCTGTTTTATGCTCTCACCTACACCTCTGACTTTACGGGGGGCTCTCCCCCATAACTGTTTCTCTCGGAGAAGGAGTAAACATGCAGCTCCAAGGCAATAAAAATTCCTGGGTGTGACAAGAGTGTTTCAGCTTACGGATGCCTTTGAAGGTTATCTAGCCCACCTGTATAGGTTCGTCCGGCCACATGTGATTGTTTATAGCCTCCCAATCTGAGAGGCACGAGATGTTTTAGACTTACTAAAGGCAATTTCTCTTGTGGAGTTAGAAATTATTAGTATAATGGGTTGGTTAGAAATTATATTGGTGAAGGGTATTTCATTTGTTGTGTCAATAATTGCTGCTAATTCCCTGCTCTGGGTGGGACAAGGATGTCTCAGGTCAAACCTCTCTGCTGACAGACTAGCTTGTGTGACAGGATTATCCATACTCCTGCCACATGATTGTTTACTGCCTCTCAACCATAAACAGCACAGAGTTTTGGAGTATTTTGAGAGTCTTAATTAGCATAGGGCTTTTTCTTCTTGTTGAGTCAATGATTGCCACCAGGCCTCCATATCCTTAGGCACTTGGGAATATATTAATCAATGTATTTGGAATATAGAAAAGGAAATACAGTAGTTTTTGATGTTAGCAATACTAGACTTTTTGAGCCAATGGATTTTCTCTTTTGTAATAGATCACTGTACTTTGTTATAAATCACTGTGTCCTTGCTATGTAAGAATGTAACTTTATCATATCTTAAGACTAAATAGATCTTAAGGGAGCATTGGTGAAAGGATTTTCATTTGTTGGGCTGATGTTTGCTGCTAAATCTCCATGTTCCCTACCCTTCTAATGAATATAACTAACATATAGGAGAAATAAGTATTAACCTTTAAGATTAATTCTGTTAACCTTGGGTTAAATAAATTCCCTTCTTGATTGTAACTCACTACACCCTGACCCTATAGGAATGCAGCTTTATTTGGAGGGTGGTGCCTGGTTTGAGAAAAAACACCCTTGGAAGAAATAAGTTTTTTGGTTATCAGAAAGAAAGGATCATAAAATGTCAGCAGGCCTCACTCATGGCCAGAAGATGATGTAATATCCCTAAGACCTTTTTTTATACATTTATGTGAAGCACCTGATTTTGATAAAGGTCAGGACTGCTGACCCCCACGTGACTCTGTATTCATCCCTATGTGTAACAAAAGGTATATAAGCAAACCCAAAAATAAAGAAATCGGATCAGTTTCTGGAAAGACTGATTCCCCATGTCGCTTCTTTCTTGCTTTCCTGGCTGAATTCCCATCTGGAGCACGGATGCTGTTCCATGTAATCCAAGTTATTCGGCCTCTTTTTCTCCACTAATCTTCCTACTACACTATCCGTTTCTAATCTCTCTATACCTGTGATTAAATATGTATTTTTCCAAAGACGCTGACTCCGTCCCCACCTTCGAATCACCCTGGATCCACCGGGGCTGGACCCTGGCAGCATGCCAGGCTTCCCTGTCCATCACCAACTCCTGGAGTTAACTCAGACTCACGCCCATCGAGTAGTGATGCCATCCAGCCATCTCATCCTCTGTCGTCCCCTTCTCCTCCTGCCCCCAATCCCTCCCAGCATCAGAGTCTTTTCCAATGAGTCAACTCTTCACATGAAGTGACCAAAGTACTGGAATTTCATCTTTAGCATCATTTCTTCCAACGAAATCCCAGGGTTGATCTCCTTCAGAATGGACTGGTTGGATCTCCTTGCAGTCCAAGGGACTCTCAAGAGTCTTCTCCAACACCACAGTTCAAAAGCATCAATTCTTCGGCGCTCAGCCTTCTTTACAGTCCAACTCTCACATCCATACATGACCACAGGAAAAACCATAGCCTTGATTAGACAGACCTTAGTCGGCAAAGTAATGTCTCTGCTTTTGAATATGCTATCTAGATTGGTCATAACTTTTCTTCCAAGGAGTAAGCGTCTTTTAATTTCATGGCTGCAGTTACCATCTGCAGTGATTTTGGAACCCAAGAAAATAAAGTCTGACACTGTTTCTACTGTTTCCCCATCTATTTCCCATGAAGTGATGGGACCAGATGCCATGATCTTCGTTTTCTGAATGCTGAGCTTTAGGCCAACTTTTTCACTCTCCTCTTTCACTTTCATCAAGAGGCTTTTTAGTTCTTCTTCACTTTCTGCCATAAGGGTGGTGTCATCTGCATATCTGAGGTTACTGATATTTCTCCTGGCAATCTTGATTCCAGCTTGTGTTTCTTCCAGTCCAGCATTTCTCATGATGTACTCTGCATAGAAGTTAAATAAGAAGGGTGACAATATACAGCTTTGATGTACTTCTTTTCCTATTTGGAACCAGTCTGTTGTTCCATGTCCAGTTCTAACTGCTGCTTCCTGACCTACATACAGATTTCTCAAGAGGCAGGTTAAGTGGTCTGGTATACCCATCTCTTTCAGAATTTTCCACAGTTTATTGTGATCCACACAGTCAAAGGCTTTGGCATAATCAATAAAGCAGAAATAGATGTTTTTCTGGAACTCTCTTGCTTTTTCCATGATCCAGCGGATGTTGGCAATTTGATCTCTGGTTCCTCTGCCTTTTCTAAAACCAGCTTGAACACCAGGGAGTTCATGGTTCAGGTATTGCTGAAGCCTAGCTTGGAGAATTTTGAGCATTACTTTACTAGCATGTGAGATGAGTGCAATTGTGCAGTAGTTTGAACATTCTTTGGCATTGCCTTTCTTTGGAATTGGAATGAAAACTGACCTCTTCCAGTCCTGTGGCCACTGCAGGATTCTATTAGGAGACATTATTTAACAAAGTATCCAAATACACGTGACCATATCAATACATTGACAGGGCCTGGAAGGGACCTGTACACTTGAAGGGCACTGAAAGATGAGGGCGTTATTACTAGAACCCAAAGAGTGTAGCTATCCAGAGCTGTGCTTAGCAGAGGGATAAAGCAATTACAGTGGCTCAGCATTAATGGACCCTAAGGAATAAGCACCCCAGTTCCGCTGTCTTAGGATCTACTTTCTGGTTCCTTCCATTCATTAAATCCACTGGAAATCGAAAAACAAAGGAGCCCATTGATACTATCAATGCCTATCAGGCTCCTTGGGCACAAAGGAAGGTGAAGATACTAAAAAAACAGATCTGAAGACAAAATGAAAACATCCATCCCAATGATGGATCTCTTTCTCTAGTATTTTAGTTCCTACTGATGGATGCTATGGTGTTGGCACTCATGCTCTGCTTTCTAGTACTTGAATTATAGTATAAGTAGATAAGGACATTCCTACCTCCAGATTGTAAATTAAATAAGAGAGAAGGCATAAATCTTAATTTACTTTCACAACCCACAAGAACAACATTTTTTTAAGCTCCTTAATAGCAGGATCTACATGAGATATTTTGTTAAATTCTTGACTGACAGCACTGTTTTTGGCACATAATTAAGGATATGATTTATCATCCAAACAGAGGTACTTCTGCCAGTGTAAAGTGATGCTATTTCTTGATGTAATTACATTGTTGTTATTGTTTACTTGCGAGGTCTCTTTTGTGACTTCATGGACTGTAGCCCACCAGGATCCTCTGTTCACAGCATTTTCCAGGCAAGAATATTGGAGAGGACTGCCATTTCCTTCTCCAGGAGATCTTCCCGACCCAGGGATCAAAGCCACATCTCCTTCATTGACAGGAGGATTCTTGACCACTAAGCCACCAGGGAAGCTTATACTGCATCAAAAAATATAAGCTGAGGGCAGCCCAGATGAAGTAGGATATATGGTTACACAATTCACAATGGAAGATTTTAAAATATATAGATTAGTAAATGAAGGAAAGGGAAGAGGAAAAGCTTTACTGGAGTTGACTCATTAGAAAAGCCCCTGATGCTAGGAAAGATTGAAGACAGGAGGGGAAGGGGATGACAGAGGATGAGATGTTTGGATGGCATCATTGACTCGATCAACATGAGTTTGAGCAAGCTCTGAAGACAGTGAGGGACAGGACTGGCATGCTGCAGTCCATGGGATCGCAAAGAGTTGGACACAACTGAGTGACTAAACAACAAAGCTTTACCAGAATGTTCCATTACTGCCCTGCGTCCCTGTGTTCTCTTCCTGTGTCCTATTCTCTACTTCCTTGACTTTTATTACCAGCTATTTATGTCTATTCCAGACCTTTCTCCAGAGATTTACACTGCAATTTCTTAAGGACCATAAAATCTTTTAATCCAGTATGTCCATAACTAAGGGTACTACTTTTTACTCATACTGTTTCCCTGTCTTTCCTATATTTGCAAATAACACCACAAACTGACTCCAAGAAGTGACTGACTTTAGTAATACTGGACACCTATCTTACCCCAATAACTTCCACTCAGTCAATTGTCAACCCATGTCATTCTGTCTCTTTCATTCTCTCTCATGTTACTGTTACTACCCTTTCCAGGTTTCTATCAGATTCCCATTGTCCTACGTACTACTTCAGCTACACAACTGGTCTCCCGCTTCTAATCTCTCACTTTTCCGGTCGAATTGTGACTCTAGGACTGAAAGCATTAGCCCATTGTACAAATCGCATCATAAAGTGTCTTTGATGAGTGGTGTGCTCACTCAGTTGTGTCCAACTCTTCGTGACCCTTTCTACTGTAGCCTGTCAGGATCCTCTGTCCATGGGACTTTTTCAGGCAAGAATACTGGAGTGGGTTTCCTCCAAGGGAACTTCCCAACCAAGGGATCGACCCAGGGATCGACCCCGCCTCTCCTGCATCTCCGTCATTGGCAGGGGGATTCTTTAGCACTGAGCCACTTGGGAAGCTCATGATAAGTGTGATGTCTGTAAAATGAAATCAAGCCTCCCCCACCAATGTTCAAGGGCTCTCATAACCTGACTCAATCCTATCTTGTCAACCTCACCCACCACTCTGTCCTCCAGATATCCAAGGTCACCAAACTTCCCCTAATGTGTATTTACACTTCCGGACATCTAAAATTGCAAAGGATTCCTAGTTTTCTTTTTAGTGTTAACCTGGTACTGATATGTAGGGTTTTCCAATTTCCATGGTGCAATACTGATTTACGGAAAAATGTGCACATTCTCAATATGTCAGCAAATTTGGAAAAGTCAGCAGTGGCCACAGGATTGGAAAAGGTCAGTTTTTATTCGAATTCCAAAGAAAGGTAACGCCAAAGAATGTTCAAACTACCACATAATTGCACTCATCTCACACGCTAGTAAAGTAATACTTAAAATTCTCCAAGCCAGGCTTCAGCAATACATGAACTGTGAACTTCCAGAGGTTCAAGCTGCTTTTAGAAAAGGCAGAGGAACCAGAGATCAAATTGCCAACATCTGCTGGATCATGGAAAAACCAAGAGAGTTCCAGAAAAACATCTATTTCTGCTTTATTGATTATGCCAAAGCCTTTGACTGTGTGGATCACAATAAACTGTGGAAAATTCTGAAAGAGATGGGAATACCAGACCACCTGACCTGCCTCTTGAGAAACCTATATGCAGGTCAGGAAACAACAGTTAGAACTGGATATGGAACAACAGACTGGTTCCAAATAGGAAAAGGAGTACATCAAAGCTGTATATTGTCACCCTTCTTATTTAACTTCTATGCAGAGTACATCATGAGAAATGCTGGGCTGGAAGAAGCACAGGCTGGAATCAAGATTGCCAGGAGAAATATCAATAACCTCAGATATGCAGATGACACCATCCTAATGGCAGAAAGTGAAGAACTAAAAAGCCTCCTGTTGAAAGTGAAAGAGGAGAGTGAAAAGGTTGGCTTAAAGCTCAACATTCAGAAAATGAAGATCATGGCATCCAGTCCCATCACTTCACAGCAAACAGATGGGGAAACAGTGGCTGACTTTATTTTTCTGGGCTCCAAAATCACTGCAGATGGTGATTGCAGCCATGAAATTAAAAGATGCTTACTCCTTGGAAGGAAAGTTATGACCAACCTAGATAGCATATTAAAAAGCAGAGACATTACTTTGCCAACAAAGGTCTGTCTAGTCAAGGCTATGGTTTTTCCAGTAGTCAGGTATGGATGTGAGAGTTGGACTATAAAGAAAGCTGAGTGCTGAAGAGTTGATGCTTTTGAACTGTGGTGTTGGAGAAGACTCTTGAGAGTCCCTTGGACTGCAAGGAGATCCAACCAGTCCACCCTAAAGAAGATCAGTCCTGGATGTTCATTGGAAGGACTGATGTTAAAGGTGAAACGCCAATACTTTGGCCACCTGATGCAAAGAGCTGACTCATTTGAAAGGACCCTGATGCTCGGAAAGATTGAGGGCAGTAGGAAAAGGAGAAGACAGGATGAGATGGTTGGATGGCATCAATGACTCGATGGACATGGGTTTGGGTGGACCCTGGGAGTGGATGTTGGGCAGGGAGGCCTGGTGTGCTGTGGATCATGGGGTCGCAAAGAGTCAGACACGACTGAGTGACTGAACTGAGCTGAACTGTACACGTTCAGCTCTCAGGAGTGAGCCCCAGCATTTAACAGCTCCCCTTGTCTGCTTGTAGAAGTCTTACACATTCTTCAAGGGTCAGATCAAGTGACTGCATCTTCTAGGATATTCCTGTGTTTCCACTTTTCATCCCAACTCTGGATCATTTAGAATTACCTTAGCCCTCTTAACATGACTTGCATAGATTTATAGCACATTTTTCATTCTATCTTAAATCCTAGCAAGCAGGTGAGCTAACAATAAATCTCATCTAAAATGCATGATGGTTTCTTCCCTGACACATTGTACTCTGCATTGCTCAAGTCAACAGCCTTCCTAAAGAGCAGCTCTGCTTTAGATTTAGGACTATTTCACTATCACAGTTGGACTTTTATTATTTTGTGAAGAAATCTTTAAGATACAACATGCTGCTGCTAAGTTGCTTCAGTCGTGTCCGACCCCATGCAACCCCAGAGATGGCAGCCCACCAGGCTCCACCGTCCCCGGGATTCTCCAGGCAAGAACACTGGAGTAGGTTGCCATTTCCCTCTCCAATGCATAAACGTGAAAAGTGAAAGAAGTCACTCAGTCATGTCCGACTCTTTGCAACCCCATGGAGGAGCCTACCAGGCTCCTCCGTCCATGGGATTTTCCAGGCAAGAGTACTGGAGTGGGGTGCCATTGCCTTCTCCAAAGATACAACATAAACTGTGCACATTTCCTCTAGCCTTTCATTCTGTGCCTTAGAGTCAAAGGCCATGATACAAAGGCCCATGAGGCCAAAGAACTTGTCTTCAGAATCATGGGATCCTACCGACTCAGGAACTCTGAATCACAGGAGTGAGCAAAATGATCTGAAACTCAGCCCACAAAAATGATTTTTCCCTAAACTTGTATAGTGCAGGTCACCTCGCTCATGTAACACTTCATATCATCCAAAGAGTGTACGTTCAAAGATCAACAGATCTGAATTAAAAGCCCTGGCTCTATCACATCCTGTCTGTGTGACTTTAGAAAAGTTACTTACTCTATCTGTGCTTCCATTTCCTCATGAATAAAACAGAAGCAGTAATTTTTAATTCACAGAACCACTGTAGAATTAAAGAAAATAATGTTTATAAAGTGTTTAATAGAGTAAGTAGGGCTTCTCTGGTTGCTTAGATGATAAAGAATCTGCCTGCAATGCAGGAGACCTGGGTTCAATCCCTGGGTCAGGAAGACCCCTGGAGAAGGGAATGGCAACCCACTCCAGTATTCTGGCCTGGAGAATCCCAAGGACAAAGGAGGCTGGTGGACTGCAGTCCACGAGGTTGTAAAGAATCAGACACAGCTGAGAAACTAACACTTTCAATTTCAGTACAATAACTAGGCCCCTACTCAGTTCAGTGGAGGTCACGGTAGTAATTATATAATATATAATTATTATAGTATTATTATAATTAATTATAATTATATTGTTATTATTATATAATTATTATAGTATTAATATAATTAATGGCTTTTATAATTCATACCCAATATTAACAACGCCAATGTGAAAAAGTATTATTCATTTTCTCCTCATGACTATATCATACCTGTCCTGGCATCAAGGAGCATCTGTGAAACAAGCATGTACATTACATTTTTTCTCACGATTCTTGAGCATCATTGTGTAATCTCTGTGGTTAATGTACAGGTGGAAGGTATAGTCTATTAAGTCCATTAACTCATGTCCATTAAGCTGGTGATGCCATCCAACCATCTCATCCTCTGTCTTCCCCTTCTCTTCCAACCTTCAATCATCCCCAGCATCAGGGGCTTTTCAAATGAGTCAGTTCTTCACATCAGGTAGTCAAAGTATTGGAGTTTCAGCTTCAGCATCAGTCCTTCCAGTGAATATTCAGGACTGATTTCCTTTAAGATGGAATGGCTGGATCTTCTTGCAGTCCAAGGGACTCTCAAGAATCTTCTCCAATACCACATTCATTTTCTGAATGTTGAGCTTTAAGCCAACTTTTCCACTCTCCTCTTTCACTTTCATCAAGAGGCTTTTTAGTTCCTCTTCACTATCTCCATAAGGGTGGTGTCATCTGCATATCTGAGGTTATTGATATTTCTCCTGGCAATCTTGATTCCAGCTTGTGCTTCCTCCAGCCCAGCGTTTCTCATGAGGTACTCTGGATATAAGCTAAATAAGCAGGGTGACAATATACAGCCTTGACGTACTCCTTTTCCTATTTGGAACCAGTCTGTTGTTCCATGTCCAGCTCTAACTGTTGCTTACTGACCTGCATACAGATTTCTCAAGAGGCAGGTCAGGTGGCCTGATATTCCATCTCTTGAAGAATTTTCCACAGTTTGTTGTGATCCGCACAGTAAAAGGCTTTGGCATAGTCAGTAAGGCAGAAGTAGATCTTTTTCTGGAACTGTCTTGCTTTTTTGATGATCCAACAGATGCTGGCAATTTGATCTCTGCTTCCTCTGCCTTTTCTAAATCCAGCTTGAACATTCAGAAGTTCACGGTTCACGTACTGTTGAAGCCTGGCTTGGAAAATTTTGAGCATTACTTTACTCAGTGCAATTGTGAGGTAGTTTGAGCATTCTCTGGCATGGCCTTTCTTTGAAACTGGAATGAAAACTAACCTTTTCCAGTCCTGTGGCCACTGCTGAGTTTCCAAATTTGCTGGCATATTGAGTGCAGCACTTTCACGGCATCATCTTTTAGGATTTGGAATAGCTTAGCTAGAATTCAATCACCTCTACTAGCTTTGTTCATAATGATGCTTCCTAAGGCCCACTTGACCTCATATTCCAGGATGTCTGGCTCTACGTAAGTGATCATACCATCGTGATTATCTGGGTTGTCAAGATCTTTTTTGTATAGTTCTTCTGTGTATTCTTGCCACCTCTTCTTAATATCTTCTGTTTCTGTTAGGACCATACTATTTCTGTCTTTTATTGTGCCCATCTTTGCATGAAATGTTCCCTTGCTATCTCCAATTTTCTTCAAGAGATCTCTCGTCTTTCCCACTCTATTGTTTTCCTCTGTTTTTTTGCATTGATCACTGAGGAAGGCTTTCTTATCTCTCCTTGCTATTCTTTGGAACTCTGCATTCAAATGGGTATATCTTTCGTTTTTCCTTTGCTTTTCGCTTCTCTTCTTTTTCAGCTATTTGTAAGGCTTCTTCAGACAACCATTTTGCCTTTTTACATTTCTTTTTCTTGGGGATGGTCTTGATCATTGCCTCCTGTACAATGTCATGAACCTCCATCCATAGTTCTTCAGGCACTCTTGTCTATCAGATCTAGTCCCTTAAATCTGTTTCTCACTTCCACTGTATAATTGTAAGGGATTTGATTTAGGTCATATGTGAATGGTGTAGTGGTCTTCCCTACATTCTTCAATTTATGTCTGAGTTTGGCAGTAAGGAGTTCATAATCTGAGCCACAGTCAGCTCCCAGTCATGTTTTTGCTGACTGTATAGAGCTTCTCCATCTTTGGCTGCAAAGAACATAACCAGTCTGATTTCAGTGTTGACCATCTGGTGATGTCCATGTGTAGAGTCTTCTCTTGTGTTGTTGGAAGAGGGTGTTTGCTATGACCAGTGCATTCTCTTTGCAAAACTCTATTAGCTTTTGCCCTGCTTCATTCATTCTCCAAGGCCAAATTTGCCTGCTACTCCAGGTATTTCTTGACTTCCTACTTTTGCATTCCAGTCCCCTGTAATGAAATGCACATCTTTTTTGGGTGTTAGTTCTAGAAGTTCTTGTAGGTCTTCATAGAATCGTTCCACTTCAATTTCTTCAGCATTACTGGTCAGGGCATTGACTTGGATTACTATGATCTTGAATGGTTTGCCTTGGAAAGGAATAGAGATCATTCTGTCGTTTTGGAAACTGCATCCAAGTCCTGCATTTTGGACTTTTCTGTTGACTCTGATGGCTGCACCATTTCTTCTAAGGAATTTTTACCAACAGTAGTAAATATAATGGTCATCTTTTTCACTCTTGCCATCTCTTATTTGACCACTTCCAATTTGCCTCAATTCATGGACCTAACATTCCAGGTTGCTATGTAATATTGCTCTTTACAGCATCAGACTTTACCTCCATTACCACTCACATCCACAGCTGGGTGTTGTTTTTGCTTTGGCTTCATCACCTCATTCTTTCTGGAGTTATTTCTCCACTTATCTCCAGTAGCATATTGGCACCTACCGACCTGGGGAATTCATCTTCCAGTGTCCTATCTTTTTGCCTTTTCATACTGTTCATGGGGTTTTCAAGGCAAGACGACTAAAGTGGTTTGCAATTCCCTTCTCTAGTGAACCGCGTTTTGTCAGAACTCTCCACCATGACCCGTCCGTCTTGGGTGGCCCTACATGGCATGGCTCATACTTTCATTGAGTTAGACAAGGCTGTGGTCCATGTGATCAGATTGTTTAGTTTTTTGTGATTGTGGTTTTCATTCTGTCTGCCCTCTGATGGAGAAGGATAAGAGGCTTATGGAAGCTTCCTAATGGGAGAGACTGACTAAGGGGGAAACTGGGTCTTGTTCTGATGGGTGGGGCCATGCTCAGTAAATCTTTAATCTAATATTCTGTTGATGAGCAGGCTTGTGTTCCCTCCCTGCTATTTGACCTGAGGCCAAACTATGGTGGAGGTGATGGAGACAATGGCGACCTCCTTCAAAAGGTCCCGTGCACACCCCCAACCCTGTAGGAGGCCACTGCTGACCCACGCCTCCTCCAGAGATGCCTGGACACTCATAGGCAAGTCTGGGTCAGTCTCTTGTGGGGTCATTGCTCCTTTCTCCTGGGTCTTGGTGCACACAAGGTTTTGTTTGTGCCCTCCAAGAGTCTGTTTCCATTCCTGTTTAAGTTCTGGCAGCTCTATGGTGGGGTTAATGGCGACCTCCTCCAAGAAAGCTTATGCCATACCCAGGTCTACTGCACCCAGAGCCCCTGCCCCTGCAGCAGTCTAGTGCTGACCTGTACCTCCTCAGGAGACACTCAAACACAGTTCTATCTCAGTCTCTGTGGGATATCTGGGTCCTGGTGCACACAAGGTTTGTTTGAACCCTCTGAGCCTCTCTGGCGTGTATGGGGTTTGATTCTAAATGCATTTTTGCCTCTCCCACCATCTTGCTGGAGCTTCTCCTTTGCCCTTGGACCTGGGGTATCTCCTCAAAGTCACTCCAGCACCATGCAGCCACCACTCCAGCACCACGCAGCCTCCACTCCAGCACCACATAGATGCCACTCAAGTGCCGTGCAGCCGTAGTAGTAGAATGTTCAAACTACCACACAATTGCACTCATTTCACATGCTAGTAAGGTAATGTTCAAAATCCTTCAAGCTAGGCTTCAACAGTATGTGAACTGAGAACTTCCAGATGTACAAGCTGGATTTACAAAAGGCAGAGGAACCAGAGATCAAATTGGCAACATCCACTAGATCAAAAGGGGCGGGGGGGGGGGGGGGGGGGGGGGGGCGGTGGGCAGGGGAGAATTCCAGAAAAACATCTATTTCTGCTTCAGTGAATATGCTAAAGACTTTGACTGTGTGGATCACAACAAACTGAAAATATTTTATAGAAATAGGAACACCAGAACACCTTACAGCCCTCCTGAGAAACCTGTATTCAGGTCAAGAAGCAACAGTTAGAACCAGACATAGAACAACAAACTGGTTCAACATTAGGAAAAAGAGTATGTCAAGGCTGTATATTGTCACCCTGCTTATTCAACTTATATGCAGAGTACATCATTTGACATGCCAGGTTGGATGAAGCTCAAGATGGAATTAAGATTGCCAGGAGAAATATCAATAATCTCAGATATGCAGATGACACCTCCCTAAAGGCAAAAAGTGAAGAGGAACTAAAGACTTCTTGATGAAGGTGAAAAAGGAGAGTAAAAAAGATGATTTAAAACTCAATATTCAAAAAATTAAGATGATGGTATCCAGTCCCATCCCTTCATGTCAAATAGACGGGGAAGAAGTGAAAAGAGTGACAGATTTTATTTTCTTGGGCTCCAAAATCACTGCAGACAGTGACTGCAGCCATGAAATTAAAAGATGCTTGCTCCTTGGAAGAAAAGCTATGACAAACCTAGACAGCATATTAAAAAGCATAGACATAACGTTGCTGACAAAGGTCAGTCTAGTCAAAGCTATGGTGTTTCCAGTCATCAGTTATGGATGGATATGAAAGTTGGATGATAAAGAAGGCTGAGAGCCAAAGAATTGATGCTTCAAACTGTGGTGCTAGAGAAAACTCATGAATGTTCCTTAAACAAGGAGATCAAAGCAGTCAATCCTAAAGGAATTCAGTCCCGAATATTCATTGGAAGGAATAGTGCTGAACCTGAAGCTCCAATACTTTGGCCACCTGGTGGGAAGAGCCAGCTCATTAGAAAAGACCACGATGCTGGGAAAGACAGAAGGCGGGAGGAGCAGGGGACCACAGGGATGAGATGTTTGGATGACATCACTGATTCAATGTACATGAGTCTGAGCAAACTCTGGGAGATAGAGTCAGGAAAGCCTGGTGTGCTGCAGTCCATAGAGTCACAAAGAGTAGGACATGATTGAGTGACTGAACAGCAACAACAAAATTGTATGTGTATGCACATATGAAGAGAAACTTTACCAAAAAGTATTTTAGATTAATGTAACATATATCCCTGGAGAAGGCAATGGCACCCCACTCCAGTACTCTTGCCTGGAGAATCCCATGGATGGAGGAGCTTGGTGGGCTGCAGTCCATGGGGTCGCTAAGTGTCGGACACGACTGAGCGACTTCACTTTCACTTTTCACTTTCCTGCATTGGAGAAGGAAATGGCAACCCACTCTAGTGTTCTTGCCTGGAGAATCCCAGGGACACAGGAGCCTGGTGGGTTACCGTTTATGGGGTTGCACAGGGTCAGACACGACTGAAGCACCTTAGTAGCAGCAGCAGCAACATATATTCCTATCAGATGAAATTAATAAATTAACTGAAGCAAGAGGAAAGTATCCTCAAAATCTGAGCTGAGATGTTTGACTTCATTATGATGCCTCCCTCTTCACCATGTCAGGTATATGTATAGAGGATGGTCATCTGAATTCCACTAAAAGAAGCAGGACCCATAGAGGGGAAAAAATCTTATTGGATCAACTAATGATTCAAGTGGAGATTAAAAAAGAGTCTGTTCTTTCAAAACCAGTGTTTTCTACCTTTAGACCACTTCTGAAAAGCTAGTTGCAGGTTTTCCTGATAGAGTGAATAAATAGAAGAGCATCTTCCTATAACTTTCCTGATGAGGGTTTATTTTCATGAGCAAGTGTCCTCAGTACACCATTAGCCCTGGTATCACACTGTTTTCAAAAATAAACAGCTCCAAACTTCAACTGGTTTGAAACTAACATCATTTTTGGCAGATACCCTCTCTAACACCTCAAAACACTGAGTTGGCTCAATGCTAACCACCCCAGAGACCAGATCAATTCATTTGATCTTTAATACCTTTCACAACTAGTTTATCTCTAAGAGTTCACCATGGTGTCACAATATTCAAAGTTTGGTGTTATTAAAATTTGCTACTGAGGTATATTTAAATGATCATGTTCGATGATGAGAACCCCCTCCTGGGAAAATATTTTAGGCCCACAGTTCTTAATCTTGGCCACATGTTAGAATTATTTTGGAAGCTTTTGAAAAATCTCATTTCCCATCCTGCATCACACACCAGTTAAATAAGACTCGGCAGTAATGGGACCCAGATATGAGTATTTTTTTGAAGAAACCCAGGTAAATCGAAAACAACTGCTCTAGTTTAATCATGGCCATAGTCAGTGGAAGCTCTTCTCAAACATTTTTATTTATTTGTGGCAGGGCAGATTTTATCAAATAAAATTATAAATTAATGTGATAGGCTCTTAGGTAATCCTGTCCTCTGAATGTAGGTTGAACTTACTGACTAATTTCTACTGAATAGAATACTCCAAAAGTAATGGGGTGTCATTTCTGAGATGAGGTTACCAAAAGGTTACGACTTCCATCTTTGGTTCTCTTTCTTTCTCTTTTTTAAAACTTTTTATTTTGTGTTGGAGTATAGCCAGTTAACAATGTTGTGGGAGTTTTCCCTCTTGCTCTGTCTTGGATCGCTTGCTTTGGAGGAAGGCAGCTGCCACTTCCTGAGGCAACACTATACAAGGGTCCACATGAGCAAGTTTGGAAGTGGGTTTTCTGGTAACTGCCAACAGCTATGTGAACAAGCCATTTCTTGGAAGCAGATCCTCCCCAAGTAAAGCTTTGAAATTAATGCAGCTCCAACCAATACCTCAACAGCAGCCCCTTAAACTATCCTCAGTCAGAGCTACCCGTCAACAATTCTACCCACTCCATGACCAACAGACACTGTGAGATCATAAGTGTCTTGTCTTCTGCCACTAAGTTTTAGAGTAATTTGCTACAGAGTTTGAGATAAATAATACACTAGTTAAACTCTTGCTTATAGGGCTGATGGGCCAGCCATAGGACAGTTCACCTCCACAGACTATGAGCTCTAAAATTTTGCTCCATGGTGCCAACCTGTGGGACCTCAGTTGTCCATTTGTCCAAGGTTTTCACAGACCAAGGACTGTCTACTGAAGAAATATTTGGTCTTGCCCATGAGTCCATCCTAGTCCTACATCTAAGCAGCCTAAGGCCTCCATCTTTGTCACATGCTTCCAATGCTTTAAGAAGACATCAAATCTTTAATGAGGTGGATGAGTCTGTTATGCAGAGTGAAGTGAGTCAGAAAGAGAAAAACAAATATCATATAAATACAAATATACAGAATCTACAGAGATGGTAATGATGGGCTTATTTGCAGGGCAGCAATGGAGACACAGACATAGAGAACAGACTTGTGTACACGGGGGTGGGGGAGAAGGAGGTGGTGGGACCAATGGAGAGAGTAGCATGGAAGCATATACGCTGCTGCTGCTGCTGCTGCTAAGTCGCTTCAGTCGTGTTTGACTCTGTGCGACCCCATAGACGGCAGCCCACCAGGCTTCCCCGTCCCTGGGATTCTTCAGGCAAGAACACTGGAGTGGATTGCCATTTCCTTCTCCAATGCATGACAGTGAAAAGTGAAAGTGAAGTCGCTTAGTCGTGTCCAACTCTTCGCGACCCCATGGACTGCAGCCTACCAGGCTCCTCCATCCATGGGATTTTCCAGGCAAGAATACTGAAGTGGGGTGCCATTGCCTTCTCGGGCATATACACTACCATATGTAAAATAGATAGCCAGTGGGAATTTGCTATATGACTCAGGGAACTCAAACCAGGGCTCTGTGACACCCTAGAGGGATAAGATGGGGTGGGACGTGGGAAGGAAGTTCAAGAGGGAGGGGACATATGTATACCTATGGCTAATTCATGCTGATGTATGGAAGAAAACAACACAGTGAAAGTGAAATTGCTCAGTCATGTCTAACTGTTTGCAACCACATGGACTGTAGCCTACCAGGCTTCTCCATTCATGGGATTTTCCAGGCAAGAGTACTAGAATGGGTTACCATTTCCTTCTCCAGGGGATCTTCCCAACCCAGCGTTCAAACACGGGTCTCCACATTTCAGGCAGACACTTTACTGTCTAAGCCACTGTAAAAAGCAATTATCCTTCAATTAAAAATAAATAAACATTTTTAAAAACTGCCCTCTACTTATTGACTATCAATGCTTATAGTGACTGAGGCATTCTTGGTATATACCAAGAATTTGCTGCTTCTCAGAGTTTATCAAGAGGGGCTTGCCTCATAGATCAACCAGTAAAGAATCTGCCTGCAATGCAGGAGATCCTGGTTCAATTCCTGGGTTGGGAAGATTCCATGGAGAAGGAAATGACAATCCACTCCAGTATTCTTGCCTGCAGAATCCCTGGACAGAGGAGCCTGGCAGGCCACAGTCCATGAAGTCACAGCGTTGGACATGACTTAGTGACTAAACCACCACCAGAGTTTGTCAAAATTTCTATACTGAACAAGAATGTACATGCAGGATTGCTCGAAGATATATAGAACTAATATTACTCTTAAAGTCCTAATCCCACCCTCAGACCCAGCCAAACTGCCAGGGACCTGTACATCTGGAGCACAATGATTATTTGTTGTTCTTGTTCTTATAGAATTGACTTTACTGATAGGAGCTATGGTATTTCATAACACTGACAGGCTATTTGTAGAATATTTGCTCTTGCATATTAGTGAGAACATTGCTGAAGATGCTGTTTCTTAGAGAAGCAGCATCTATGCAAGACCCAAGGATGAGATATTCTTCTGGTTTTAGGAACCTGAGAAACATCCTATTATTTTGTTTTTACAGATACACTATCTTAACTGATCACTTATCCCTCTTTACCTTGGCTCTTGGGGAGCTCAGGGCCAAGTTGCAGTGGAGATCAGCAAAGATATATTGTCTAATCCCTGGCCTCATTTTCTTGTTTCCATGTTTACCTTTCTCAGGTTTTTTCATGTTTTTTGCGGGGGTATCTGAGTGAACTCTGGGAGTTGGTGATGGACAGGGAGGCCTGGCGTGCTGTAATTCATAGGGTCGCAAAGAGTTGGACACAACTGAGCGACTGAACTGAACTGAACTGATCCTTGCCTGAAAGGAAAGACAATAGGAAGAAAAAGAAAGAAGAAAGGATGAAAGGAAGGAAAAGAGGGAGGGAGAAAAAAAGAAATACAATAGTAACAAAAAGATACTCTCTGTCTTCACACCTGTCTCCTCACTGGTTTTAGAAATTTGTTTCAATTATCATAAAACTGAGTATATACTAGGTGCTTAATAGTGATTGTTAATACATTCTTTTAACCACTCTTTCCCTCTGGTCTTTTCCCCCATGGGTTTGGCAGAAGGACCAGCCCTGAGATTTACAAACTCATCTGTAAGTCCTCATGGCAATGACACTGGCTATGTCCCTGTTTGCTTGATTCTATTAGTGTATGAGAACAATTTTCACCTGTTCAATGTCTCCCATATGCCAGGAATTTTTGTGCTCTCCATATGACATATCATGTAACCTCCACAACCACCTCATAAAGTATGGTTATTTCCATCTCACAGATGAGAAACCCAATATCAAAGCAATTCAGAAAGTTTCCAAACGTCACATATATAAGTATTTAGTTCAGTTCAATTCAGTCATGTCCGACTTGTTGAGACCCCAAGGACTGCAGCACACCAGGCCTCCCTGTCCAACACCAATTCCCAGAGTTTACTCAGACTCATGTCCATTGAGTTGGTGATGCCATTCAACCATCTCACCCTCTGTCATCCCCTTCTCCTGCCTTCAACCTTTCCCAGCATCAGGGTCTTTTCCAATGGGTCAGTTCTTCACATCAGGTGGCCAAAGTATCGGAGTTTCAGCTTCAGCATTAGTCCTTCCAATGAAAATTCAGGACCAATTTCCTTTAGGATGGTCTGGTTGGATCTCCTTGCAGTCCAAGGGACTCTCAAGAGTCTTCTCCAACACCACAGTCCAAAAGCATCAAATCTTCAGTGCTCAGCTTTCTTTATAGTCCAACTCTCACATCCATACATGACTACTGGAAAAACCATAGCTTTGCCTAGACGGATCTTTGTGGGCAAAGTAATGTCTCTGCTTTTTAATATGCTGTCTAGGTTGGTCATAACTTTTCTTCCAAGGAGTAAGCGTCTTTTAAGTTTATGGCTGCAGTTACCATCTGCAGTGATTTTGGAGCACAAAAAAGATAAAGTCTAACACTGTTTCCACTGTTTCCCCAACTATTTGCCATGAAATGATGGGACTAGATGCCATAATACTAGTTTTCTGAATGTTGAGTTTTAAGCCAACTTTTTCACTCTCCTCTTTCACTTTCATCAAGAGGCTTTTAGTTCCTCTTCACTTTCTGCCATAAGGGTGGTGTCATTTGCATATCTGAGGATATTGATATTTCTCCTGGCAATCTTGATTCTAGCTTGTGCTTCATCCAGTCCAACATTTCCCATGATGCACTCTGCATATAAGTTAAATAAGCACAGTAACAATATATAGCCTTGATGTACTCCTTTCCTTATTTGGAACCAGTCTGTTGTTCCATGTCCAGTTCTAACTATTGCGTCTTGACCTGCATACAGATTTCTCAAGAGGCAGGTCAGATGGTCTGGTATTCCCATCTCCTTAAGAATTTTCCAGAGTTTTTTGTGGTTCACACAGTCAAAAGCTTTGGCATAGCCAATAAAGCAGAAGTAGACATTTTTCTGGAACTCTCTCTTGTTTTTTCGATGATCCAATGGATGTAGGCAATGTGATCTCTGGTTCCTTGCCTTTTCTAAATCCACCTTGAACATCTGGAAGTTCACAGTTCACATACTGTTGAAGCCTGGCTTGGAAAATTTTGAGCATTATTTGGCTAGCTTGTGAGATGAGTGCAACTGTGCGGTGTTTGAGCATTCTTTGGCATTGCCTTTCTTTGGAACTGGAATGAAAACTGACCTTTTCCTGTCCTGTGGTCACTGCTGCATTTTCCAAATTTGCTAGCATATTGATTGGAGCACTTTCACAGCATCATCTTTTAGGATTTGAAATAGCTCAGCTGCAATTCCATCACCTCCACTAGCTTTGTTCATAGTGATGCTTCCTAAGGCCCACTTGACTTCTCATTCCAGGATGTCTGGCTCTAGATGAGTGATCACACCACCGTGATTATTTGGGTCATAAAGATCTTTTTTGTATAGTTCTTCTGTGTATTCTTGCTACTTCTTCTTAATATCTTCTGCTTCTGTTAAGTCCATACCATTTTTGTTCTTTTTGTGCCCATCTTTGCATGAAATGTTCCTTTGGTATCTCTAATTTTCTTGAAGAGATCTCTAGACTTTTGCATTCTATTTCCCTCTGTTTTCCTCTGTTTCTTTGTACTGAAATCAAAAATTGAACTCAGAACTTGGAAAGTCCCCACATAAATTTTTCAGACATTACTTTAATGGCTGACAATATATGGTATTTGACATTTACCAAAAGGAAAAAGAGAAAACAAACCACAAATTCTGAAGCATTGAGCTACTGGCATTTCAGAGCAACCCTCTGCATCTGGAAGAACCAAGATGAGGAAACTGAAGCCATGAGAGAGAAAGCGATTCACATGAGTTGACTTTGTGCTGGATCAAGGATCTTCAAAAGACAGGACAGCTAGCTCTTAGGAATGCACAATTCAGCTACAGACATATCAGGTCTGAGGCCCAACAACACTAATTTCTTCATTCCATAAGTATTTACTGAGCAACTCCTATGTGCTAGCCCTGATTTGAGTGCTGGAAACTGTGAACAAAACTGAAAAAGGAGTTCTCTGCTTTAATGGAGGTTCCATTCTGTTTGGGGAAGATAAGTGACTAGATGGATGGATAGATGGGTGATAGATACATAGATAAGATCATATGAGGCCATTTTCAAATAGAGAAATTATATTTTAAAAAATCAAAGTCATGTGACAAAGTGAAGGGACAGGTGATGTGGAATAATAGGATCAAGGAGGGCTCCCATGAGGAGGTGACAGCTGAGCTGAACGCTGAATGATGGAAGCAGCCAGCCACATGAAGACCTGGAGGAATAGGGAGTCAAACCCAGGAAACAGCATGTGCAAAGGCTCTGAAGGGAGAGCAAGCCTCTTTGAAGAATAGCCACTTGCTAGTGGATTCATTACATTTTTCTGGGCCTCATTCTCATCCCTGGAAACCACAACACCATCTTCACAGGACCTGGCACAGGGCAAGCACTTAATAAATGTCTGTTGAATACATGAAATTGATTCTATTCTTTTTTCCTTTCACCCGCTGCTCAGGATCATGCCTAAAAGGGAAGTGTGGGCAGTCTTCCATTACCAGGGTTCTCTCTCCTTTCTACAAATTAAAAAATATGGTAAAATAAAATCCAAGTTGCATTTACTCAAGGGCCTTACCCAAATCAGTTGTCCAGGTGCAAAGTCAAGCTCAGCCAGGGCATCTGGGTTTGCCTCTCTGTCCTTGATCTGACAGTCTGGGATTGCTCCCTGAATATTTGCTGTCTTAACATTCTTCTCTCCAGATGCAGGGCATTAATTCCAAATCAGCTCACCCCACACTTTCCTGTCAGAGGTTGTCATTTGCAGAGCCGGTGACAGAAGGACTGAGTGATGAATGGCAGTCCCTTTAGAGCCCATCAGTTTCATTCTCAAAGCAAACACTGAAAAATTTGAGGCTGATGCCAAGCCAGAGGGCTCAGGGAGGGAGAGTCAGCCACTTCCTCCCAAAGGCTGAGATAATGAGAATCCCTGGTCAGTATCACATTGCAGTCTAAGTAGGACAATAACCCTGATTATAATGTTAATAACAATAAGCTGTATCCATCAAGCATTTACTCAACAATCCTAGAAGATCAATAAAGCCCACTGTTCTCCATTCGTTCAATAGATACTTATCAAGCACCCACTGTGTACCAAGAACGCTGTAAGCTCCTGAGGTTAGAGAAATGAATAAGACGAAGTCCTAGGCTTGATGAGCCTTGACATTTGAAAGATGGATACCAACAATAAACCATCAAACACTACACTGTGATGTCAGGTAACAAGGGTTTAGAAGAGAAAGCAAGCAGGGAAAGAGTTTAGGAGGCATGGAAAAGGGAGCATCTAGTTAGAGTGGGTGGATGGTCAGGGAAGACAACCAAGGACAGGATTTCTGAGCAGAGACCTGACTACAGTAAGGGAGCCAACCATGAAAGTGTCTGCAAGAGAGTATTCCAGACAGAGCTGAGGAACTAGGAGCTCAGAAGCCAGGGCAAGGAGACACGTGTTTCTCAAAACAGTAGTGCCTCGGTCATTTCCTACCTGGGTCTCCTCCTTGGACAGCATTCTGCCCTAGACAGAGGCAGCATAAGTCTTCTTGTGTGTTGTAAGATGTTTAGCAGCAACTCTGAAATCCACCTATTAGAAGCCAGTAGCACCTGCCCCCTTGTATAAATCAAGGTTCCTTTTCCCAGTACCTACTGGCCCTCTGGGTCCTCTCTCTAATTCTTGGCAGGTGCTCTTAACTCTAGGTCAGGTACATCAGATCGACCTGACCAGCTATGGATAGACTCCTCGATATCAGGGACCTCAACTGCATAGACATTTTAAAATATACACAAAGGAGGAAGTGCAAAGAAGCTAGGGAAGCTAACAGAGGTTTCAGGAGCCCTCTCTTGCAAGGGTTCCTTCCACAGCTCTATCCCTAATGTTATAATTTTGTACCCATTTTCTTAAAGTAAATACCCAGAATAAATCAGCTATAGATCTGTAATGCATGGCTCCATCTCTGGGTATTCATCTGAATACAATTCATGCAGTTTACAAACCAGACCATAAATATAGTGGGAGTCAGCATTTTACTTGCCTCCCTCTTCCTCATATATCACTCAACTTCACTCAACCCTTACCACCTTGCTCTTAGCTCCTTGAATATGCCCCCTTTTAAAGTGGTGATTTGGGGAGAGATTTGTCTTTGTATGTTTTTAAAAGGAAGAGGTATACCTATCTTAGTCTTCTTTGTATCAAGCACATTGTCTAGAACATGGAGGGTGATTAACAATTAATTTTTACTGAATACATAAAACAAGGAAATCTAACATATATTGAGGAATTGCCAACTGGTGTTTTTCAAAGTACAGCCCCTGGACCAAGAGCATCAGTGGCAGCATCTGGGAACTAGTTAGAAATATGAATTCTCAGGCCTCATCCAAACCTAAAATATCAAAACCTCTGGGAAAAACATTCTGTTTTCATAAGCCCTCCTGTGAGTCTAGCCACTAAAGTTTTAGAACACGTGTTCAGACAATGACATTTGTACAGACAATCTACCCAATGTTATTTGGTATTATTCTCCAAGAGAAACTCTCCTAGGTTAAGTATTACTATTATCCCCACTTTGCAGGTCTGGGTCTGAGACTCAGAAACATTATCTCACCTAGGATTACCACAATCAAGTACAAAAGTTGGAATTTCAATGCCAGAATGTCTGACTTCAAAATCCATCTTCTTTCCACCATAATTTAACACATTTATTCTGGCACGAGTTTATAAAATAATTGTCCCCATGGAAGAACAAGTGAATGCCTTACATGACTGTGAAACAGGATTACTACTACCAAAAGGAATAATCATCATTATAAGAAATTTTTTGGTACATATCTGTTGTGCCCAGTCCTAAGGACAGTGACATCCTGGTATAGCTTTTCAGACCTTGAAAGGGTTAATCCACATCCCAGAAGCCCTAACTTTCTCCCAGTGAGTCACTCTGACACAGAGGAGACCAGGTTCGTGGGTGTAATAGCACACACAGCACAGCAGGCATGCATGCACGTGCGCATCCAACAAGGAATGAAATGAAAATAGAAACGGAAAGCAAAGCCCCTTCCACCCATGCCTGTCTCGCCCTGGCACCTGTCACAAATCTTGGGAGACCAGAGTTTTTGGGCAAATTAGCTTCTCTGAACCTGTTGCATGTGGTTTTCTGGAACACTGGTCTAAGGTCTAGCTGTGAGTGCCTGGTGTCGTGTACGGATATTAGCATCAGCCACCGAAGTTAACGGCTGGTGAAGGAAAAACACAAAGAAAGCAGAAAAAGTAAGATAACTGGCTATTTATATCTGCTCTGTCGGAAGTGGTGACAGGTATAATTACTGAGTAGAAATTGCAGGGCTGATTCCAGTGGCGGTCCTCCCGCTGTTTTCGGGAAGATAAAAGACTGAAAGTGTTCCTGACATCTCTTCAGAGCAAGGATGCTCTGGCATTCACTTTCACTTATTTTCAGATTGATTAAAAACAATTTCTTGTTGTTCATGGTTGAACCAAGACACTCCTGGTCCCCTAGATTCAGTAAGACATCATTGAAGATGGGCCCGTTTTTGAACCCCACTCTCCTCCCATCAGCCCTCTACCCAGGTTCTGTGCTCCAGGGCCCTTCAAGTCAAGAGAAAAACAAGCTATTAAGTTAATTGACATAAAGATGTTACTGACTTAATGGACCATAATCCCAGGGGTATTTGCATTGAAAACAAAAAATGAACATAAGGTAAAATGCTATGATACTAAAGCTGGAAGTGGCATTAAAAAAAAATCTAAATCAGTGATTTCCAAACACAATCAATTATCAGGGGTTCCTTTACCCCAAATCCACTCAGACCTAATGAGTCAGACGCTCCACGGGTCACACACAGGAATTTGTAATTTATGAAGCTCCCTCAGTTGTTTGGGCTTAGACAGTTTCTGAAACGCTGATATGCCCCAAGCTCCTTAATTTACAGGTGAAGAAAATTAATGTAGAAGGAAAGACTAGGACGAGGTGGAGTGAGGCACACAGCATTCATCCAAAATTTTTAAAACTTCAGTAATCAAGATGAACACTATTTTAATGCAATAAATTTTAAAAACTCAAAATGAATGCCAAATCCTCATGGTGAACAAAACCTGTTTCAAATAAAGACAGGATTAGTATTACTAAAGTATCCTTTGTTGTCCGGCTTTAATATGGCTTTGCAGGGCACTGTTTTTTCTGATTATTTTGGAAAATATTTCATTAAAATATAATTTATTTTGATTACTGAGCTTTTTCATACCACCTTAAATTTTATTTCCATGGGGAATGTTTCAATCACCTCACCTCATATTTGGGCAAATGCTGAAGTATGATAGCTATGAGTACAAATACAATCGGTAAAAGTCCATTTTTTAGCCAGTGTATTTTCCTTTGCTTTGACTTGTTTTTCTAACCAAATTATCTCCCTGCATTTAAATCAGGAAAGAGACACATGTACCCCAATGTTCATCACAGCACTGTTTATAATAGCCAGGACATGGAAACAACCTAGATGTCCATCAGCAGATGAATGGATAAGAAAGCTGTGGTACATATACACAATGGAGTATTACTCAGCCGTTAAAAAGAATACATTTGAATCCGTTCTAATGAGATAGATGAAACTGGAGCCTATTACACAGAGTGAAGTAATCCAGAAAGAAAACCACCAATACAGTATACTAACACATATATATGGAATTTAGAAAGATGGTAATGATGACCCTGTATGTGAAACAGCAAAAGAGACACAGATGTATAGAACGGACTTTCGGATTCTGAGGGAGAGGGAGAGGGTGGGATGATTTGGGAGAATGGCACTGAAACATGTATACTATCATGTAAGAAATGAATCGCCAGTCTATGTTTGATACAGGATACTGGATGCTTGGGGCTGGTGCACGGGGATGATCCAGAGAGATGATATGGGGTGGGAAGTGGGAGGGGGGTTCAGGATTGGGAACTCATGTACACCCGTGGTGGATTCATGTCAATGTATGGCAAAACCAATACAGTATTGTAAAGTAAAGTAAAGCAAAAATAAAGATTAAAAAATTAAAAATAAAAAAAATTACATTTGCTCTTAAAAATCAGAAGTTTGCTTTTTGTTTTTTCAATTTTTTTTTTGTTTGTTTATTAATTAGGCCCATAAATTCTCATGACACCAGTTGGCGAGAGCTGAGGGGCTGCTGCTCGCTTTCACACAGATCAAGGATTATTGGCGATAGTCAACAGCACCTAATAGATACCACTGCACTCTTTTTTGTGTCCTAAATGGTCAATATGGACATTTGATTTTGTGATCTCTGGTATAGCAGAAAATCACACTAAGTAGCAGTGGCAAGATGTTCTGTAACCCAGTTTATTCATTTATTAAGTAGAAGTAGACAGTTACATCACACTTGCAATATGGCAGATATTAGAGTCAGGCGTGTCTCTCAGGCCATCACCCCTGCCTAGTTTCTTTATCTCTACTCGTGACCCAGCTTGCAAGTTCTATCCTGCCCAAGGCTCTGAGACCAGCATTTTCAAGTGGGGAAATTAAAGATACAAAGGAAAGACAGATGTTTGACCAATTCCACTTCAGTTGCTTTCTTTCTTAATTTACGTCTACCTAAAACTTTCTCGCTCACTTTCATTTTCTGGCAAAGGAGACTCAGTTTTGAACACTTTCCTGGCCTTAGAGTCATTTCCTGTGCCCACGACCTCAGTACTTCCAGCACTGACTGCCCTTATAATTGAGGAGACTGCAGATTTAGGCCTGGTCCTACAAGCTGTTGACAAGCGTTTATGAGGTTTTGGTGCACATGATGCTAGAGTTACAGTTATTTACAACATAGAACTGCTACCCACATGGAACTTTAAATCTATTGGAGGCCATAGGTAAGTATATAGGCCCTTCACCATGGTGATGCTCACTGCATTTTCCAACAAACTCCTACCGGTTTGTGCAAGGTTGCAAACTCAAGTATTTACAGAAGCATGATATAGCATAAATAAGTGAAGAAAGCTCCGTATAAGATGAAAGGAAGAATAAGAGTTCATCAATACTAAATCTACCCTAAAACAAATATTAAATTGGCCTTTCTAAGTATGAAAGAAAGGGGTAAGGCAAATACAAAAATAGGAAAGGAAAACGCCCACTAGGAAAAACAAATGTATAATAAGGGCTGAGAATGAAACTTGTATCAAGATAAAAAGACAAAAAAGTTGTAAAAAATCATATTTACAATAAACAGTGAAGGAATAAGATGAAGATGTAAAATATGACTTCAAAGACACAAAATGTGAAGGAGGGGAGTAAAATGTAGACATTTTGGAAAGTGTTTGAAATTAAATAACTTGTTAGCTTCAAACAAGTAGACATAGTTATAGGTCAACATATATGAACCCCATGGTAACCACATGTATAAACCCACAACAGACACACAAAAACTAGAAATAAAGAAATGTATGCATACTACTAAAGAAAATCATTAAATGATAAGAGAAGAAACAAAAACAAGAAAACCTGGACAGAGAAGAACTGAAAAAACAGCCAAAAAACAAGTAGTAAAATGGCAATACATACATAGCCATCAATAATTACTTTAAATGTTACTGGATTAAGTGTTCCAGTAAAGACATAGGGTGGCTGATTGGACAAAAATCAGTACCCATTTTTATGGTGTCTATAAGAGACTCACTTCAGAGATAAGGACCCACATAAACTAAAAATAAGAGGATAAAAAGATATTTCATGCAAAAAGAAATGACAATAAAGTTGAGGTAGAAATACTCATATCAGACAAAATAGACTTTCAAATAAAATTTATAACAAAAGACAAAGAAGAATTCTACCAAATATATAAGGAAAAATGAAAACTTATTCTTCTCAAACTATTCCAAAAAACTGAAGAAGATGGAACACTCCCAAATTCATTCTAGAAAGAGATCTGATACCAAAGCCAGATAAAGAGGCTACGAAATAAGAAAATTATAGGGCAACATCTTTGATAAATAAAAGTGTAACAATCCAACAAAATATTAGCAATCCAAAACAATCCTATAAAATAGACCATACACCTTGATCAAATGGGATTTATCTCATGGATGTGAGTAGGGTTCAATATTCACAAATCAATCATTGTGATATACCACATTAACAAAAGGAAGAATAAGCACGGTTATCTCAGAAGATACAGAAAAGCATTAGACAACATTCAACATACATTCATGATAAAAACTCTCATCAACGTGGGCATAGTGAATAAATCATGAAGATTTAGAAAATAAAAAGACCAATTACCAATAATGAAATAAAATCACTAATGAAAACAACTACAAACAAACAAAAGTCCAGGACCAGAAGGCTTCACAAGTGAATTCTACCAAACATTTAGAGAAGATTTCCCATCTATACTTCTGAAAATATTGCAAAATACTGCAGTGGAAGGAATATTTCTGAACTAAGTCTACAAGGCCAGCATTACTCTGACCAAAACTAGACAAAGATACCACAAAAAAGAAAATTACAAGTAAATATCACGGATGAACATAGATGCAAAAATCCTTAGCAAAATATTAGTAAACTAAATTCAACAATACATTAAAAGGATCATGAATTATGGTCAAGTGGGATTTATGCCAGGGATATAAGGATAGCTCAAAAGTCACAAATCAATCAATGTGATACACCATATGATCAAATTGAAGAAGAAAAACTATAGGATCAGCTCAATATATGCCAAAAAAAATTTTGACACAATTCAGCATCCATTAATGATAAAAATTGTCATCAAAATGGGTATAGAGGGAATACATCTCAATACATAAAAACCATTTATGACAAACCCACAGTTAACCTCATACCTAATGGTGAAAAGTTGAAATTCTTTGTTCTAAATTGAGGAATTAGACAAGAATGCCTACTCTTACCACTTTTTAAAACACAGTATTGGAAGTCTTAGCCACAGCAATCAGACCAGAAAAATAAGACATCCAAATTGGAAGGGAAGAACTATAACTGTCACTATTTGCAGAGTACATTATACAATCGATATATATATATATACACACACATACATACACACATGGAGAGAGAGAGAGAACCCTAAAGTCTTCACCAAAAAATCTATTAGAACTAGTAAATGAATTTACCAAAGCTGCAGGATACATGATTAATACACAAAGATCTATTTTTTTTTATCGACTAACACTAAAATACAGAAAGAGAAAGCAAAAAAAAAAAAAATCCCATTTAAAATATCATAAAAAATAATAGAATACCCAGGAATAAACTTAACCAAAGAGCTGAAAGACAAATACTCCAAAAACAATAAAACATCAAAGGAGGAAACTGAAGATGACATAAGGATATTCTGTACTCTTGGACTGGCAGAATTAACTTTGTTAAGATGGTCATACTACCAAAAGCCATCTATAGATTTAATAATCCCTATCAAAATACCCACAAAATTTTTCATAGAACCAGAACAAATGATTCTAAACTTTATATGGAATCACAAATTGTCAGAGCCATTGTGAAAAAAAAGAATAAAATTAGAGGTCATGCTCTCTGACTTCAGACTATGCTACAAAGTTACAGTAATCAAAACAACATGGTACTGCCACAAAAACAGACACATAGATCAATGGAACAGGCTACAGAGGCCAGAGAGAAACTCACACACTTATGGCCAATAAATCAATGACAAAGGAGGCAAGAGTATACAGTGGAGAAAGGCAATCTCTTCCATAAGTGGTGTTAGGAAAACTGAATAGCTACATATAAAAGAATAAGATTAGAACATTTCCTTGTACCAAATACAAAAATAAATTAAAAATGTAAGACTTGAAACTACAAAACTTGTAGACAAGAAAGTAGGCAGAACACTCTCTGACATAAACCATAGCAATATTTTTTTGTATCCATCTCCTAAGGCAAAAGAATTAAAAGCAAAAATAAATAAAATGGACCTAAATAAACTTAAATATTTGTGAACAGCAAAGGAAACCATCAACAAAATGACAAAATAATCCACTGAGTAGAAAAAAGATTTGCAAATGATATGACAAATAAGAGATTTATATCCAAAATACACAAACTGCTAATAACCCAACAGCAACAAAAATAAACAATCTATTAAAAGGGGCAGAAAACCTGCATAGACTTTTTTTTTCAAAATCATACAGCTAGGCACATGAAAGGTGCTCAACATTGTTAATTGCTAGAAATATGCAAATCAAAACCACAATGAGACATCACATCACACCTGTCAGAATGGCCATCAACAGAAAGTTTGTAAATAACAAATATCAGTGAGGATGTGCAGAATGGGAAACGCTTGTATATGGTTGGTGGGGATGCAAATTGGTGCAGCCACTGTGGAAAACAATGTGAATTTTTCTCAGAAAACTAAAAATAAAATTACCATATGACCAAATAATTCCACTCTTAGATATGTACCCCAAAATAAAACAAAAAATCCTACTAATGTGAAAAGATACATGCAGCCCAATGTTCATAGTGGGCTTTCCTGGTGGCTCAGATGGTAAGGAATCCTCCTGCAATGCCAGAGACCTGGGTTCAATACCTGGGTTGGGAAGGTCCCGAGGAGGAGGGCATGGCAACCCACTCCAGTATTCTTCCCTGGAGAATCCACATGGACAGAGGATCCTGGAGGGCTACACACCATGGGGTCACAAAGAGTTGGACACGAGTCAGCAACTAAGCACAGCACAATGTTCATAACAGCATTACTTACAATAGCCAGTATATGAAAGCAACCCAAGTGTCCATCAACAGACAAATGGATAAAGAAAATGCAGTATATAGGTACAAAGGAATATTAATCATCCCTAAGAAAGACTGAAATTTTGCCATCTGCAACAACATGGATGACCTAGAGTATTATGTTAGTGAGAAAACTCAGAAAGACTACTAATGTATGACATTATTTATATGTGGAATCTAAAAAATAAATCAATGCATACAATCAAACAGACTCACAAATAAAGAAATCAAACTAGTGGATACCAGTATAGACAGGGAAGGGGAAGGGGCAAAATAGGAGTATGAAATTAAGAGATACAAACTACTATGCATAAAACAGACAGGCAACAAGGGCATATTGTATAGCACAGGGAAATAAAGCCACTATTTTGTAATAATTTAAATGGAGTATAATTATAAAAATATTGAATTACTATGCTGTATACCTGAAACTAACATAATATTATAAATCAACTATACTTCAATTAAAAAAATGAAAAAAAGTATCAGGCACTGAGCCGAAATAGGATACTTCCTCTATTTGATGGTATGAAAATTCATATAAGGTATGTGTGGGTCAAGCAGAACCATATTCTGACAAAATCTTGCTTCTGGATCACCAGTTTGCCACCTCTGCCTAAAGGTTTACCAAAAATCCCTCCTGCAGCTTTGTTTCCTGATTCTGGTCTGCTGCTTCCGCCAAATCTCTGTCACATATTCCCCATAGACCACAACTGGTCTTTCCTCAAGTGTTGATACTTTGCCTACCCAAATTCTATTCAGGCAGCCCTAGACCTGGCAGTAGACCAAGTCGTCAACCGAACCAACATCAGCTCCATTTACCCGGCAATGTAATTAACCTGTTCTGTGTTGTGGATCTCTTTGTTAAGATTATACAACCTATGTTATCATACTCAGAATAATGTTTTTAACACTTAAGTTAAAACACACACCACTACAATGGAAACCAAATATATTGAAATACAGATTTCAAATATTAAAAATAATACATTTGAAAATAATAATACATGTGTTCCTACATGAAAGTATTGAAGATAAGATCTAGCAGCACATCTATACCTATCATAATTTCAAAGTAGCAGGAAGAAAGAAAGATATTAAGATATCTGCAACTACCACATTATGATAAGAAACTGTCCATGATTTCTACGGATGATGAAGTCACAGCTTCTGCCAATACCACTGTTTATGTTTACAACTGGAGGAAATCGCAATCACAGCTGGAGATTAGTGAAAATAAAGCTGTAATATTTTTGCCATCCAGGTATGTGAGCCCCCAAAATTCCATCTGAGGACCTTTTGGTCTCCTATGCAAAAGAAATTGATCTGGAGCAACACTTCCCAAAGGGCAGTGCAAAGGCCTGCAGAATTTCAAGGTACATCAAATGTTAGGAACACTAAAAATGCTAACTTTATTTTTATCGAATTAGACTAGTAGTGACCAATAGGAAGTTAAATAATGCAGTCATAGCATTATTGTCATACACTGCTGGCAGGAGTGTAATTTGGGACACTCAATCATCTGGCTGTATTTCAAAAGTCTTGAAAAAGTGCTGATGCCCTCTGACCCAGAAATCTTGCTTCTCAAATTTATACTAAGGAGCTATTAAAACTCTAAGCACAAGGATGTTCATGCTCAGCTGTGTAAATAATATGAAGCCAATAAAGATCATGTAGATTGATCCATGATTATTGGCAGAAAAAAAATGACAAATATAAAGTAAAGGTAGTATGGGGTTTATAAAAACAGTTGCATATGCATATTATTGCTAAGAGAAAAAAATCTGGACTAGTATATACTATTAGTGGTGATTTAATTTTGGGTTTGTATATTCATATTTTCTCTTTTTTACCAATTAAAATATATTATTTGCATAAACACAGCAAAAAAGGAGAGGGACAAAAATGTCACCATATTGAGTACTTTTTTATTCTGTTTGGGGAGATATTTCTTGGGGAAACATTCTGGAGAGAAATAAGAAATTACATATTTTTACTCATTCAAAAAGCTAGGTGCCAATTACTATTCTAGATGCTGAGGTGCAAAACTGAAAAAGACAAACAAGGTGCCTTATCTCATAGAACTTATTTTCTAGTGCAGAAAGCAAATAATTTATCCAACGAACAAATGCATAAACAGCAATGCACTGGGCAGAGATAAATGCTCTGAAAAAAATAAAAGAAGTGGAGGTAATAAGGAATAAATGGAACAAGGGAGACTTTCTAAGGTTCAGCCCTTTTCATGGAAGTTATGTTTAAGTAGAAAGGGCAAGTATCAGTCTTTTATACATCAGGAATAGGGAAGAGCATTTTGTGCACTGGGAAAAGCTGATTCAAGGTCCCATGGCAGGAAAGAGCTTGGCATTATTTTCTGAGCTTAGCAAAACTGATGAAAAACCAAAATATCAGTGTGTCTGGAAAGCAGTGGGAGAGGTAGACAGTGGCACTAGATGAGATTGCATAAGCAGTCAAGAGCTTTGAGAACCCAGGAAGGAATTCGAATGTTATTCTAAGTGCATGGTAAATGAAATTATTGTGCATAATTCTTTACTCCAAATACAAGTTTTGCAAATCTACACCCTTGAGATAACCTCATGTTGGAAGAAGTATAATTCTCCTTGAGTCTGGGCTTGGCCATGTGACTAGCTTTGGCCAGTGGCTTATTGGCAGACATGACATGAGTAGAAGCTTAAAATGTGCTTCTGGTTTTAGGTTTGCCCCTGGATTTCTGCTACTGCTGTGAGAACACACTTAGTGTAGCCCATTGCCCAACTCCTCCTCAAAAAGCAAGAGACATACAGAGCATACTTCAATCAAACTTGCAACCTCGACCAAGCTCAGCTCAGTCCAGTAGACCTACAGAGCTATCCATCCAAATCAGACATACAAATGAGAAGAAATGATTGTTGTTCTAAGTCACTGCATTTTGGGGTGGTTTGTTATAAAATGCTAAATTGTGGCAATACTAACAGGAAAAATGGGAAGGTGCTGAAAGCTATTAAGTAGAGAAGTGACAAGACTGATATACATTGTAAAAATTTATTTTGACTATGTAGAGAATAGAATTATAGAGGGAAGGGGAGAAACAGGAGACCAACTAGGAGCCTCATATATTTGGCCTGGTGGGAGATGATGACGTTGCCATTTACTGCAATGGCAAAGATCAGGGGAGGAGAAAGTTCAGCATAGCAGAAGAGGAGATAAATCAGGACATGTTAAGTTCAGATGGGGTTGAGTGTCCCTGTAGTCAGCTGAGAACTAGGGAAGAAGTCAGGATGTGCAGAGAAATATAGGAGTCACTCATTCAAAGTGAAAATTCCTGGAGGATGTTTTAGGTCTGCGAAGTGGTGTGCCACAGCTAGGAGGCCACCAGTCGAGATCTTTATTTGTTTTACCCTTGTTGTTAGCTTTCTGTTAAAATATGATGTCTCAGAGAGTTCATGCCATTTTCCTTCACACCTCCACTTTCTGAATAGACAGTCTCAGTACCCTTGATAGAAAGAAGTGGAACTGAGGAAAGTGAATGTCATTACTATGCCCTGAGAAGAAGACAGACCTTGGAATTTTTACAGTTATTACTCTAACTCTCTTACAGCAAAGCAGCTTTTCCCAGTATACCACATGCAAAGCACTATGTCTACAAGACATGAAGAACACTCTCTGGAAACAACAAGGCTCGCTTTTTTTTTTTTTTTTTTTTTGTCACAGAGCATCTCACAGTTCTACCATTCTGTGTAACACACTTTGGGAAATGTAAACCAGAAGACATTTTTTCATCATCCAACATACTCAGTGGAAAAGTAAGTCAATGAAATTGGTCCTTGGTGGCAGGTAGTCACTACTAGCTTGAAGACCTAACCTCACAAGAGACAATGCTCTGCTTTCAGATATCTCTAGTTGCAAGTTCCGCCCCCTGGAACTAAGATACTCTCCTAGGAGCTTTCACCTACTGATGGTGGTGCTTGCCACGAAGCCATATGGAACAGTATACACCTCTGTATTTGAAAGTACTTTGGTGTCTAGCCTCAGCCTTCTCTAGTAAGAGTTGGACATTTGTATTCCCTTCAGTCATTTCTCACAGAGCCAGCCTCTGCTGAGTCTACATCAGTGGCCAGTATATCTTGCATTATCTTGTAGTTGGTTGTTTACAGTTTCCATATATCACAAGAACAGGTATACTTTCTTCTACACTCTCCAGTGTCTAGATACTCTCCACATAGAGAATGTGGGTGAGCATTTGATGAACTGAATTAATATATCTGAAGACATCTATTATGTTGTTTCCAAATCTGTTCATTTCCAGTTCCCTCAACCTAGGTTCTTTGTATAAAGTTTGCACTATAGAGCTGAAACTAAGCTGATACTTCACTTCAGATGAGATGTGAGAATTCAGGTGGAAATCCTAAAAGCTAAGTCCACTGTTTAAGACCCTTAAAATTTTTTTAAAAGGAAGATCCAGGAAATATTCTGCTTCCCAACTCGTCCTTTTTCTTTGGTTCTATTGGGAATTATGTTGGTTTGTTACCTAGCAACAGTGCTTATCACTAGGCAATTTACAACCATTTCTCATTTGTCATCATTTGTCTAATCAAATCTGATCATAAATAAAATCTGCACACAATCAACTGACTTCTGTTTGTAATTTGAATCCCTCTCCATCAGGGGAAGAACATTAATACTCTTGCACCTTGCATGTATTGACTTATTCGTGCCTTTTTGTCATTTTGTAATACACTACCCCTCACCATCTTATATGATTCAATCTGTCTTGATTCCCTTCAGCAAAATTCTGTCTTTTATAGTGAGATGCTATCAATCCAGGTGTCTTTGGATGAAATTTGTAAGTCATCTCTGTTCATTTATTCTGAATATGTCATCTGCACAAGGTGACTTAATTTTGCCATATATTGCTAATGTTTAACACTGCTTCTTACTCTCTTTCTCTCATACCAGCTAGCTTCACCTGATCAAGTCAATGTCACAAACATTTCTTATTATGAATTGCAGTAAGCTTGAGCTGTTTTGTATGTCTGGCATTATTCTCCCCTTTCCAGCAGTTCAGATTTCCCTTTTTAACAGAAATCCCATTCCTTTGGGGATCCCAACCATAAAATTATAGTTTGGGCTACAAAGCAGAATACTTTACACCTCTGGTCATAGAAAGAGATGTTTAAAAACCAGCTATAATACCCCATTCCCTGGTCATGGTGCTTGGTCCAGGATGGGTCCGTGATATTAGCCAGACCAAACTTTTGGGAATTCTCCAAATTAAGTATACAGAGAGGGTCATCTTTTCCTCTCACATCTCTAAAATAAAGCATTAGGCCAGTGTTCCCCATCATCATAGGTGTTGCTATGTGGAGAAGGCCCATGGTACAGAGAAGACAGAACAGAGAGGAGAGGCTAAGGGTTATACAGAGGTGGGCAACTGAAACAGATATGGGAGGAGGTGAGTGCAGCGAGAGTATGAGAGAGAGAAAAGAGAAGAAAGGAAGACACAGGGCAAAGGAGGGAGGGAAAGAGATGGAGAGAATATGAGAGACAATATTGATGGCATCTGAGTCCCTGGTTCCAGTTACAGAGATGACAGAGTTGCCCAGATTCCTTTGATTGTGCAAACTCTCCCAGGATCAATATCTTCACCATAAAGCCCATATTTTTTAAAGCACATTCAAGTTGGGTTTTTCTCAATTGCAATCCATATAATTGACTTACAATTATGTGACTTACTGTTACCCCACGAACTTGTAAAGTACTCTAGCCAAGACATGGGAGAAACCTATGTATCCATCAACAGAGGAAGGAATAAAGAAGATGTGGTATCTATACACAATGGAATATTACTCAGCTATAAAAAGAATGAAATAATGCCTCTTTTTTTTTTGACATGCCACACAGCTTGCAGATCCTAGTTCCCCAACCAGAGATCAAATTGAGGCCCCTGAAGTGGAAGCATGGGGTCCTAACCACTGGACCACCAGGGAAGTCCTAAAACAATGTCATTTGCTGCAACATGGATGGACCTAGAGAATACCATATTAAGTGAAATAAGTCAGAGAGAGAAAGACAAACAGCATATGATATTGCTTATATGTAGAATCTAAAAAATTATACTAATGAACTTATTTACAAAATAGAAAGGGACTCACAGACACAGGAAGCAAATGTATGGTTACCAAAGGGAAAAAGGGAAGGGCGATAAATTAGGAGTTTGAAGTTAACAGATACACACACTTTTATACATAAAATGGATAAACAAAAAGGATCTACTATATAGCACAGGGAACTATACTCAATATCTTGCAATAATCTATAATGGAAAAGAATCTAATAAAGAATAGACAGATAGATAGATGTATAACTGAAACTTCATGGTACACCAGAAACTAATACAACATTGTAAATCAACTATATTTCAAAAGAAATTTTAAAAACATAATACAAAGTATTTTCACATTGATCATCAGTTTGGATTATTCTAGCAACAACATTTGACTCCTGAGAAGTGGTTAATGTAGAGGGAACTGTACCCATTTTATAGATTAGAAAATATGGATACAAAAAAATGACTTATTTGGTAATGCAGCTAGAGGGGACCAGATTTCTGACTCTTACTCCCAGACCCTGTACAATAGAGCAGTTACTTCCCCACTGCACACTGAGTCTGGTAACCACAAAGCAGCATGAGAACAGCTGTGCAGCTGCAGAGAAACATATGGTGCAGTAGCTGGCTCGGCACTTCTCTACTATGGGGAGATAAAATAGATTCAGTTACAATGGTAGCTGAAAACACAAAGATCAGTTTTCTGTAGACAAAACCAAAGTAATAACTATAGCAGTCCTAGACTGGGTTCATCAGGAAAGGAGGAGTTCAGATAGAAGGAGGAGGGAGAAGACACTTCAGGTGCCCTAGAAGCAACATGAGCCAAGGTTCAGAAGCCGGAGTAGACACAGTGTGCTGTGGGGACGCATCTGGCTGGCTGATGTATCTTCTAAATATAGCTTGAGCTCTTCCACTTCTCTCCTCCTCCACTGCCTCTGATCATTTTATCTGAGTCCTAGATTATTAAAGTAGCCTCCTAATTATTCTCCCTGTATTTGTTTCTTTATTGCAATCCATTCTCCATACTACAGCCCAAGTGATCTCTGAAAACAATATATCTCATCAGTTCACTCTCCTTCCTAAATCTAAGCAATAGCCTCACACTGCTCTCAAGGGGCAGACCTCATCCTTTACATGGGCTACGGGGTGTTATAATCTTGCCAGCCTCAGCGGACACCTTTCTGTGTCTCCTTCCCACTCTCCAACCAAACTGAATGTCATCTCATTGACACAAGACATCTTGCTCTCTCTGCCCTCAGGTCATTTGCATTTGCTGGTTTCTCTGTCTAGAATGTTGTTTCTTTTCCTCCACCCTCTGTCTCATCCCTCTTTTTCTTCCTTCATTTATTCAAAGAATAATAATTAGATGTATCTTATGTACCTGAGAGGTGAGTTTCAGATCATTAAGAATAAGGATTTGTAAAGCAATCACCAATTAATTAAAAATAAATAAACACAATTAAAAAAAGAATAAGGATAATGGGACCAGACTGTTGTGTTGAAACCTGGTTTGGATACCTATCACCTATGTGACATTTTAGCAAGTTACTAAAATTCCATTTGTCTCGATTTAATCATACTTGTACTTACCTTGTGTGGTTGAGGATTAAATGAACACACAGCAAGGCATTTATCAATGTCCAACATAAATGGCTATGTGAGTGTTTGCAATAATAATTATTATAGCTGAATTCTGTTCACATTCTGCCATGGTAGGGGTTATGTCCTCAAAGAAGGATTCTCTAAGTCCCTGGACTGAGCTGGGCCTCTATTCTATAGAATTGTTCTGCTTTTTATTTCATTGTACTCATTTTAATCCATTTTTAAATTGGATTATACATACTAAGGGGGCAAAGGTCATATCTATTTTGTTTATTACTTCATTGAAATATTCTAGTACAATAGCTCTTTCAGAGTAAGAGTTAAATATATTATTTACTTATGAGAGAGTCAAGGTCACAATGGTGATTGCTGTGAAAGCCAGGGAAAATGAACTAGGACTTCACCTGGATGCAGTGGGGGAACCATTTGTGCCTCCCTAAGGTTGGAAAAGACACAGGGACTATTTCACTTTAGGGAGTATTAGATACATAACAACTTATATACATGCATATTAAGTGATCTTGCCAGTCCTTGTTATCACCTGAAACACCAATGATGGGAACAGCTTCTGAGATGTTTGCTTCCCCCATCTAGGACATCCTGGGGCAACCTGTTACTCATGATAATGGAAGGGATATGACAGTACCTCTGATCACTGACACTGAGACCTTAAAAGATATTACCAAAGATATCATCAAAACTGGGCCAAAGCAGGAGGACATATGCTCACAGGAAAGGCCAGGAAGATTTTGAAATACTAGAAAAAAGGAACAGCACTATTTCCACACAGGGCTCAACAGCTCAAAAACTGGGGGGAAAAAAAAAAAAGGCTTTAAAATGGGATTTGAGGAGCATAGATCACCTAGGAGAGAGCATACAGAAAGATTCACATGGCTGCTTTAATGGTAGCCATTAAACCTCTCACTCAATTCCTGCCATTTTTGTGTGTATTGTGGCCCAGACCATAATACTTTCTTGGTGATGGGAGAGTACGTCTCTCAGTGTGGACTAATGAAATTTCCACCACTGGAGGCTATACATCTGGTGTCTTTCCCTGTCTGCTGCATGACATTTATTCACTAGACAATGATTTGTTCAGTGCCTGTCATGTCACATCTGGGTGCCAGAGACGGAAAGGTGAGAACACTTCCCTTGGGAAAGTCAGAGCATCCCTGGGACATGTGAGTGAGAGAAGCCCAGCTTGGTCCTGTGTTCCAAGAAGGTCTGGGAAAGTAGTCACCTAAAATCACTGATGTCCCTTAATATAAAGTACTGAGAAGTGTTCTGGGAGGGACTCAGGTAGACAACATACAACAAAGCCTGAATAGTAGTGGGGATGGAAAACTCTTAACATAATGTCAACCTCCTCCAACTTCCTTTTCTCATCCAGCCCATCATGGACTCATGCCTGAGTCCTTAGAGAAAGAAGAGGGAATACTGTGAGTCAAAACTGAAAGTAGAGCATTCACGGAAACTCTGTAAGCAATTAAAACACAAGGTAATATTACCTTTGTACCTTGTCCCTAAGGGAGAAGACAGGACCTCTCTGTCTGAGCTTTGGCTTGGTTTAGCACATTGAGAGCAAGAGAGATCAAGTCCATTGGCATCTCCAACGAGCAAGAGCACCACCTGAGGTAGGAAAGTCAGTGGAAATGACAGCAGAGAACTGGGCTAATGACACCAGGCAAAGGGCCTCTGAGCAGCGGTATATTGGTAAAAGTTTAACAACTGGATCTCCAAGAAAAGAAAATGTGTGTGTGTATATATATATATTTAATATTATATATTCATAACAAGTTTATATAAACATTACTAATTTTAAAAATGGATAACATACAATTTGCAGTTAATGATAAAGTACACAACATTCTTTATTGTAAATCCCATAGAACCAACGGATTCTCAGAGAATGCTTTCATTTGATGTTTACGGAAGCCTTGTACCTATAACCAACTTACGGTTGCCACTGAGAAGTGTAGTTAACGACAAGAATGTTAGTTGATATTTTCTTTATGCTAAGTAAGATGAAAGTCAAAGAAGTAAAACATATGTCAGAACTTCACTCACTGTCAATCATGACTTCTTTGCTGAATTGGACAATATTAATAGTTTTTGAGTACTAGAAGAACATTTCCTCAAATTTTTTGTTCCATTCACAATGTACTGGCTCCAGACATGATATACCTGAATATTTAGTCCATATTACTGACATTTTATCAGTTTCTTAAGTCTAGACAACCAACAAAACAGTAAGTCGAGCTCTGGTCTGTAGAGTTTGCCAGATTTCATGGTATAAGTACTCTTGTTACGACCAATTTCAAACTACCAATGTGATGTCACTGTATTATAGAGTATAATATAATCATAGAGATAACAATTATAGAGGTACAATTGACACACATATCCTCAGGAGCATAGATAACAGTAAGATGTAAAAAAATAATTAGGAAATGATGAGTTTTGAGTATTTATTAACTTTTTTTTAAAATATATTTATTTGCAAATTTATGTAATTGATTTTTTATAATGGCTGTGTTCAAATTAGCTTGCAAAATTCCTAGCAAGTTAACCATCTGCTCCAGGACAAGCTGGCTCCTGCACACACTACATCTGGCAAACATGCAGACTCTCCACTCAGACCCTCTGTGAGGAAAGATCCCCCCTGGGCTATGAGGAGGGTAGTTTGTTAAGAGTTATAAAGTTCTGCCTCAGTTTTCAAGCCAAGGGCCTGGTACTCTCAGGATGACCCTCCACCCATGACTGAGCAATAATGACACAAAACTAGCCATTTCTGTAAAACATGGGGCTCCTCTGATAGGAAGTCTTCGCTCTCAAGCCTCCTTTTGGACTGGCAGGAGGTTTGTCTGACTGGCATCACAGTTTGACATCTCCCCCTGCTCTCTTCCCTCTCACCCATGTTACTTCAGAGAACCCATTATACTCCCAACTGTCTACTTCCCAGGGAACCCAACCTCCAGCAAGGAACTGGAGTCAGAAGGGAAGCAGCCTCATGTGGAGTCACAGAGAGCGGGGACCACAACAAATGGAAATGTCCAAAGAGCACAGTGGAGGCAGGGACACCACCAGGAGAAACCTGACTGGACTCGGGAAAAGGGCTCTCAACCCCGCAATGTGGTCTCTGAAAAGTAAGTAAACTGTATCCGGTGCTAGGAAACCTGAAATAACAACAAGGCTGAGAAATGAATTAGCGCCTTTTTCTATTAATGTGACTCCATCAGTCCTTTCCCACATGGGACAGCCAACCTGGGAAAGTGCAGGTAATTATAATGCAGTGCAATAAGTGCTCTATTGAAGGCTTGAATCAGTTTTCCTCAAAACAAAACAGGCAAGTCATTAAATAACAGAAGAACCAGGGGAGGCTTCACAAAGGAGGTGCTGTTTGAGCTGGATCCTGAATACCGAGTAGGAACTGGACAAGCAAACAATATACTGGGAGAATTCGATGGGGGGGGGGGGGGGGGGGGTGGTGGTTAGACTGGCACAGGTTCTAAGATACAATCACTGACTCAGTCACCACCATTATTTTAATTACTTCCAAAAGCAGATCCTCATTTCAGTGGAACATCTACACAATTTCCTTACCCTCCCTTAGCATCAAGAATATGTTTGTGAAACAACTCCAGGTGGGAAGTGGGGCATGGGTAGAGCAGACTCAAAACTCGCAAAGGGCAAGTAAGCTGCTCCTTTCGGAGATCAGCCCCATGGCTGGTTACATGGTTTCAGCAGACTCGTTTTCTGACTGAGCTATAGTGCAAAGCACTCTAAGCCAAGAATTTGAGGAACCGTGCTCCAGTCCTTCAAAGACTGTCTCTCCACCTATAAAATAGAGTTAATAATCCAGGCCTCCCAGAACACAACAAAGCTGTGGTGAAGATCTGTTGAGCTAAGAGACAAGAACATTCTTTGAAAATCCTTAAAACAGGATGTGGCTGCTGTATAGCACAGAGAGCTCAGCTTGGTGCTCTGTGATGACCTGGTTGGGAGAGGGGAGGTGAACTGGAAGCAGGGAATTGGGAGGAGGTTCAAGAGGGAGGGGATGTTTGTATGCACATAGCTGATACACTCTGTTGTACAGCAGAAACTAACACAACATTGCAAAGCAATTATACCCCAATAAAAGATAAACATTTAAAAAACCCAACACTATGTGGCACTTCCTCTGACACTCAGGAAAGCCATATCCAATGATCACTTCTCATTTACCGTCCCCAAGTCTAAAACAGGTCCATTTGTTAATGGTGAGTCTCAGCTCTCTGTAGTTTTCCATCACAGCACCGACGGTTGGGACTCACACAATTGTACGACTACTTCATGAACAACGGTCTCTTCTAGTAAGTCCATCAGGGCCATATCACTACGAGCACACTCCCTTTGTTCCAAGTGCCTAACCAAGTACCTGGAGCATGTTAAGGGCTCAGTTAGTCTGATAAATGGATTATCTACTGCACCCTTCCATTAAGTTTCATCTTACTTTTTTTTTCTTACTTTTTTAAAATCATTGAGAAGCTGACCCTGACTGTGAACTGTTTCAGAATAGGCATCATGTGCTTTTTAATATCTGCATTCTTAATCCCTACCCCAATGCCTGGCTGATACTAGGTATGAATAAATATTTCAATGGTAGATAGCTTACATATAACTTCATGGTGTAGTCTTTTGAATGTGGCAGAAACTCAATAATTTGTTGTGCATAAAATGAATATGAAAATAACTGTCTTTTCTTGTATACCTGCTATAAATATTAATCTCTATGTTTTAACTACTAAGCACTTAAAAAAAAACTATTCTACTTCCTCTGGGATGTTAAATCTCTTTGGGTAGAAGAGATGTCTCAGATGTGAGATTCTTAATAGACTTCTTTTTATTTGAATCTAGATATGAGCCCTGCAGCCAGGGAAGAGTTACCTAACTCTCTGAGACTCAGTTTCTTCATCTATATAATGGAAATGATGTTTTATAAATGTTAAACGAAATAAAGTATGTGAGGGCTACTGTACAGCCTTCGGTGATGGTAGATTCTCAACAAATCTTAAGGATTTCTTTTCTTCTATGATCTCTATTCTCTCTTCACTGACATGTCAGGCTTCCAAACTTCTCTCCAAAGGCTAAAAGAGAAATTAAGTGACTGTTTTTCCCTATGGCTCAGTGTCTGCCTTTATCTCAAATGGTGCTCAGCCAGGTCACCTCTATAACCTCAGATTTTAGCGTGGGGGAATGAAAAAAATCTTAGAGTGGGAATCCAACTAGGTTTTAGCTCAGCGCCCACTGACCAGCTATGCATCCTTATGCAGACCATTCATATCTTCAACCACTGTTCTTGGAGACTCTGACACTACTCTTAGCATTTGGAAATAGATTAGAGGCAAAAAAAGACTAGAATCCCTGCCTTCATGGAGCTTACAAATTGTTCTCGGTAGGAAACACTGACCAAAAAAATCAATACAACAAAGTGAATTAAGTAGTATGTTAGAGAATAATGAGTGCTATGAAACAAATAAAATGTTGAACTGGGTAAGTGGGAACAGAGTGCTGGGGAGGGGAGGGTTGGAGGACAAGATCCAGCATTAAAATGGCTCACTGAGGAAGGGATACTTGAGTAAAGCCGTGAAAGAGATGGGAGATCAACCAGTGGGTATTTGGGGGAAGAGCATCAAAGCCAAGAGAATACCAGATAAAGACCCAGAGGGGATGTGTCTGAGAAATACAAAAAGTCCAGCATAGCTATTTTGGTATAAGCAAACAAGAGGACTTCCCTGTAGCTCTAATGGTAAAGAATCTGCCTGCAAAGCAGGGGACCAGGGTTTGATCCCTGGATTTGGAAGATCTTCTGGAGAAGGGAATGGCAAGCCACTCTAGTATTCTTGCCTGGAAAATCCCATGGATAGAGGAGCCTGTCAGGCTATAGTCTGTGGGATTGCAAAGAGTCGGACACAACTGAGCGACTAACACACACAAGGAGAGAGGAGGAGGACGTGAGGACAGGCCAGTGAGTACATCAGACCCTTAAAAGTTTGGACTTTAATCTGGATGAAATGGCTTTGCTGGCCTTACCTACACATGAGGAAAAGAAATATAGACTAGATTCTTTTTGAGATCCATCTAACTCTCACAGTCAAGGAATTTTCTTTCCATTTGGGTACTGACAGCTATAACAACTGGCATAGGCAAATCATGGGGAACTGGACAAGCATATATATGCTGCATTCTAACAGTTGGACACATACAGGATTCACACGTGTAAATAGACCTCTTGTCTAAAACTAAGACAGGTAACACACAACAACAGAACAGGACTCTGGCACTGTCTGTATTTAGACAGGCTAGTTGTTGAATACAACACCTGCAACTTGAGCTGGGCAGGTGCTTAACTTGCCTCACCTCCATTTTCTCATCTGTAAAGTGAAGATAACTGATTTCTCTCAGTGATTTAGTGTGAGGATTAAATAAGATGATCCACCAAGTTCTTAGCAAAATATTGAACATGTATAATAGTAAACTCTAACTATATTTCACCATGTTTTATTTTACATACTAGGTGTTAACAAAGGCTTACTGAACTGAATTTTCCAAACTTCTATATTTGGGATTTGTGTGCTAATTTTACCTCTTGTATACCATCAAATGTGTCATTCCAACAAATGTCTGTTAGTTTATTACATGCAGTGCACAGATGTGTGAGTGAATAGGACAAAGTTCTTGATTTACAGGGACATAAGTGGAAGAGACATATCCATAAAAGTAACTGTAGTTCAGAGCAGTCTGTTAAAATTATGTTAATAAAAGGGCCACACATAATGGCAGAATGGAGAAAGAGAGATAATTCCAATGGGGGTTATTCCCGGTGGTGTCATGGGGGAAATAAGAGACATGAGCAGGTTAGAAAGTATGTCTCATATCTCCCTATGGATGGATGACACAGTAAATAGTCTTAATTTTCTTCCAGGCGGCACTAGTAAGTTATGAAGTCGGTGACTTATAAAACTGTTGCAAGTTTGTAGACACCTTAACTCATATTGCTCCTGGCAAAAGTGACTTCACAAGAGCAATGCTGGGTCCTGATAGTCATAGTGGTAAACTGTCAAATTCCATGCACATTGTTGCCTGCCAGGGGAACAGCAGATGAAAGCTCAATTAGAGAGAGAGAGAAAGTGGAAGGAAGGAAAGAAGAAAGGGAAGGAGGGAAGAAGGATAAAAAGATAGCTCTGTGATTGCACTCAATTTCATGATCAAGAAGGGTATGTTAGTCATTCCATTGACTCTTTGTGATCCCACAGATTGTGGCCTGCCAGGCTCCTCTGTCCATGGAATTCTTGAGGCAAGAATACTGGAGTGGGTAGCCATTCCCTTTTCCAGGGGATCTTCCCGACCCAGGGATCGAACCTGGGTCTCTCACATTGCAGGCAGATTGTTTACTGTCTGAGCCACCAGGGAAACCCAAGTAGAGTGTAATTATACAAAAAAGTTATTTCTGAATGAATCTTTGCTCCCTCTGTCTTTTATTTCCAGATCCACTATTTCAGCTATTTGACAGCCTGAGGAAAATTGCTCTTCTTGGTATTTACGTACTGCTATTCCTGCTGGGAAAATATGAGATGCTTATGAAAGATTTCACAAAATGCTATCAGTTCACACATATATTTTCCAGGAGTTGGTCCAAGGAAAGCTTGGATATTTCTAGGGCTATAACACACTTCTCTAATAGAACATACTGGGTGTTCCCAAAGGAACAAATGAAATTTTTAAATATCCTTGCCACTCCCTCTTGCCTTCTTCTGCTCTCAAGCTGCATGGATAAGTGGCCAAGGCAATACATTATGAAACAGCTATACATTTCTAGACTTTTGAATTAAGTTAGTCTACTTAACTAATAGAAAGTCTCTTATTTTGTCTAGCAAGGCTATGGTCAAAGGAATGTTCTCTGTAGCATGTCCTTCTCTCAGAAGTATGGTTAGACAAGAGAAGAGTGATCTAAGATGTTTGATGATATATGAAAGTATTATGAACTTTTTAGGTGGTGTTGTGGTATTTTTTTTAAGTCATAGTTACTCATAAATGCATTGAGAGTTACTTAAGTATAAAATACTGATACAGTATTTGTAATTTGCATCAGCAAAATAGAGGGGAGACTTGGTAAAGGTAAGATGAAACAAGATTGGCTCTGAGTACACATGAGAGGTACCCAAGGTTCATTTTACTATTTTCTGCTTTCATAATGCTTTAAACTTTCCATATTTTTTAAATAAAGAAAGAGGTTCAAGCTCAATTATTTCACTGATTATTTGAGAGAGAATTTGAAAAGAGACCTCAGTGCTCTAGAAGCATGGGAGGAAGGTTTGGGTTGGAAAGCAGGTCTTTGGCACTTAAGATATCAGATGCACAAAGGGCAGATATCATGGCAGTGTGATTCTGAGCCAGGAGGAAGGTAAACTTAATGGATGGGGGTAGATAAAGGAGCTATGAGGCCAGGGTTCTCAGTGATTAAGGACTGACCAATAGGGTTATTTCTGTGATTTCTGATGCATAGTCTTGACTCAACTATCCTGTTCTTCAACTCTACTGTTCATTAGAGAGTGTACAGGGAACCAAGGATAGAAAAGGGTGAGTTGGAAAAAATAGGAAGATATAAACCACATAAACAAACTTCTTGGACAAGTTCCTCCCCCAAACAGCATATTAATTAATTCTTTGGATGATGCTACAGAAAGTATGCTTAACACACTTAAGAATGCCAAGCAGAAAAGGAGAGAGAATTCACAGAATGATAGAAGCAACATCCTCATATCTTAATATGTCAGAGTTGTGAGCTGAATATACCTAGATGAAATTAAACAAATAAATGCAAATTCCTACCCTGAAATTCAAACACCAATGGCACAAACATAAGGTAGGAGATACAGAGCTTAGAAAGAGCCCACAGGAATATACTTAGACTTAACAGGCAATAAATACCATACAACCAATGTGATGAGGCTGACAAACAGAAAAATTAATCCTTTTAAATGTGCATTAGAACTAATGGAATACATAAACTGACAGAAACGGTAGACCTATCTGTACTGGCCAGGCCTCCTTTGGAATTTCAGGTTCATTTGTTCCAGAAGACCAAAAAAAAATAAAGTACATTTTGAACAAAGTACTGAATAAAGAAGGGGTCCAAAGCTCCATCCTGGAGAAATGACTGAAGGAACTAAAGGTGTTGAGGTAAAATGATTCACTCAGGACATCTGTACTCTCTGAAGTGCTGGACCATGGAAGAGAAACAGTATGACTTCAAGAGATGGAACTGGGCCAAATGTGAAGATGTTACGGGGGATCAGATTACAGGGCCAGAGGAAGAAACTCTTTACAAAGACCAGATGCCTCCACAGATGGAAAGCCCTGTCGTGTGGGTCACTGAATGTCTATGAGAGCCATGAGAGGATGATGGTGGTGGCTGTTATTATTGTCGTTGCTATCACAGGTGTGAGATAAGTCTATTGGAGCCGTGAGATGTGAATTAGAGTCAGAGCAGTGGCATACAGCTGATCAGATACATGTGGCCATGGAGTTCTTGAATTGGGTCTAGTCCAAATTGAGATGTGCTGCAATTACGAAACATGCACCAGAGTTTGAAGACTCATCATGGAAAAAGAAAAGTAAAATATCTGCTGCTGCTGCTGCTGCTAAGTCGTTTCAGTCGTGTCCGACTCTGTGCGACCCCATAGATGACAGCCCACCAGGCTCCCCCGTCCCTGGGATTCTCCTGGCAAAAATAATGAAGTGGGTTGCCATTTCCATCTCCAATGCATGAAAGTGAAAAGTGAAAGTGAATTCTCTCAGTTATGTCCAACTCCTAGCGACGCCATGGACTGCAGCCTACCAGGCTCCTCCGTCCATGGGATTTTCCAGGCAAGAGTACTGGAGTGGGTTGCCATTGCCTTCTCCAGTAAAATATCTAATTAATCTCAATAATTTATGATATATTTTATCAATATGTATTGATACATATATATATTTATGTTGATAATATTCTGGATATACTGGGCTAAATAAAGTATATTATTAAAATAAATTTTACCTATTATTCTTTATGCTTTAAATTATGGCTGCTGCTGCTTAGTCACTCGTTCGTGTCCGACTCTTTGCAGCCCTATGGACAGTAACCCAGCAGGCTCCTCTGTCCATGCAATTTTCCAGGCAAGAATACTGAAGTGGGGTATGATTTCCTATTCCAGGGGATCTTCCCAACCCAGGGATCGAACCACCATCTCTTGGATCTCCTGCATTGGCAGGCAGATTTTTTATCACTGCACCACCTGGAAAGCCCTTAGCTTAACTACACTGAACCTTAACTTCCTATTTGAAAATGATAAAGTTGGACAATCTCTGAGGTATTTCCTATTGCTGACATTTTCGGATTCCATGAGAAAGCCCGCTGTCCAGGCTAGGTCTAGGCATTCTTTTTAATTACATGTGTTCCCATCACTATTTTATTCAAATTCCCACTCAACCAATTTTTTCAGTCTTCTCCATTTTCAAAGACTATGAAAAGAATGCAGTGTTCAAAAACAGACAAAACTGAAACTGGGACCTCACTACATCTTGAACAGCTTCTCAGTGATCATGATCAGCTTCACCCCTCACACAATATCCAAGCTACTACCTGTGTGCTTACATTTGGCTCGACCCACTGATGGTACTTGATTTAAATCATCACAGACATCTTTTGAGGTGGATGCGATTATTACCCTTATATAATTAAGGAGGTAACTAGGTATTTGATCTGTTTGTATAAACCTGTGAAAGGTTGTTGTGGAACCACGAAAGACGCCGGGTTTCTTGGCCTCTGGAGGAGAAGAATTTAATCTGGGGCCAGAGATGAGGCTTGACCACTCAGACCTTTTGTTGTAATAAAGTTTTATTAAAGTATAAAAGAGATAGAGAAAGCTTCTGACATAGATATCAGAAGGGGGCAGAAAGAATACCTGCCTGCTAGTCTTTAGCTGGATGAGAAACGCGGGGCTGGAAGAGACACAAGCTGGAATCAAGACTGCCGGGAGAAATATCAATAACCTCACATACGCAGATGACACCACCCTTATGGCAGAAAGTGAAGAGGACCTAAAAAGCCTCTTGATGAACGTGAAAGAGGAGAGCAAAAAAGTTGGCTTAAAGCTCAACATTCAGAAAACAAAGATCATGGCATCCGGTTCCATCACTTCATGGGAAATAGATGAGGAAACAGTGGAAACAGTGTCAGACTTTATTTTGGGGGCTCCAAAATCACTGCAGATGGTGACTGCAGCCATGAAATTAAAAGACGCTTACTCCTTGGAAGAAAAGTTATGACCAACCTAGACAGTATATTCAAAAGCAGGGACATTACTTTGCCGACTAAGGTCCGTCTAGTCAAGGCTATGGTTTTTCCTGTGGTCATGTATGGATGTGAGAGTTGGACTGTGAAGAAGGCTGAGCACTGAAGAATTGATGCTTTTGAACTGTGGTGTTGGAGAAGACTCTTGAGAGTCCCTTGGACTGCAAGGAGATCCAACCAGTCCATTCTGAAGGAGATCAGCCCTGGGTGTTCATTGGAAGGACTGATGCTAAAGCTGAAGCTCCAGTACTTTGGCCACCTCATGTGAAGAGTTGACTTATTGGAAAAGACTCTGATGCTGGAAGGGATTGGGGGCAGGAGGAGAAGGGGACAACCAAGGATGAGATGGCTGGATGGCATCATGGACTCGATGGACATGAGTCTGAGTGAACTCCGGGAGATGGTGATGGACAGGGAGGCCTGGCGTGCTGCGATTCATGGGGTCGCAAAGAGTCGGACATGACTGAAGGACTGAACTGAACTGATATAGTTACTAGCAGTCTGTTAATGAAAGAACGGAATGTCTCAAAACTCAGAGAATGGCACCAAGCCACTCACACACAAGATGCATTTTGAGATAATCTTGGTATCAGGCCAGTCATCCTGGGCCATAAAAGGATTGACTTGAATCTTGTATAAAGGCAGATTACCATGCAAAGAGTTTCATTTACATGGATTAGGAGAACAATGTATGAGGATAACAGACTGGTTTGTCAAGTCAGTTCTGAGCCTTTAGGCAGAACTGACTTGAAGACAGAGTCTGGGGTAAGCACACAGTACATTAATATAGCTTAAAAGACAAACATTTCCATAAGAAAAATATATTGGTTAGCTCAAATTTTGAGAAAAGTTAAGTTCAGGTGGAACCAGGTGTCATTATGGTAACACAGTGTTTTAAGAGTCAGACAGGACTGAGTGACTTCACTTTCACTTTTCACTTTCATGCATTGGAGAAGGAAATGGCAACACACTCCAGTGTTCTTGCCTGGAGAATCCCAGGGATGGGGGAGCCTGGCGGGCTGCCATCGGTGGGGTCACATGAGTCGGACACGACTGAAGTGACTTAGCAGCAGCAGCAGTACTTTAAGAGAAGCCTCTTTCTAAATTTATATAGAGAAGGGGAAAAATATAATACTAGTTTGTTTCCTCCTGCCGCTTAAGAGAGAGGAGAAAAAAATGTCTGACACTTGCAGCCTATTTCCCCCGTTTAGAGGCCCCTGGCCTTCCTGCCTGTTACCCTCTCACCTGGATATGTCCCTCTGCCTCTATAAACTGCAGGAAGATGGCATAATATTGTCAATCACTATAGTACACTCAATTAGGGTATAAACGATAGTGAGGATTAAGTGAAAACATGTATGTGGAGTTCCATTACAGTAGTAGATTTATAATAGGTAGACATGATAGAATTCTCCTGCTAACCTCTTTCTATAAACCCTCCAAATCCTTTAAATACAGCTCCAGTAACACCTTTTCCACAGCGCCTCCACCTTTTCCCCATGGCTGGAAGTAAAGGTCAATGCCTTCTGAACTAGCATAGCTCTACATGTGATCATTTCTTATCAATCTCATTTCCAACCTTACCCTAAAGTCACATCTATTCTCTTATATTAAACTATAAAGCTCTTGAGAGATAGCTTTATACAAAATCCACACTGCAGTCCATATAGTCTGTGGAACAGAGTAGATTATTAATACACATTAATTGAGTTAAAATTACTATTTGTCGAAAATTTAATAGTGCCAACCACTGCATGAAATTTAAGTTCCTTATATGCATATTTAATTTATCCTTCACAACCTAAAATGTAGATACTAATGTTACCCATTTTACAGATGAGGACACTGAGTCTTCAAGGAGCTGCTCAACATCACACTGGTCTTAAGTGGCAGACCCAGGTTCTGAATTTTAACTGACTCCCTCCATAATCAATGGTAATGATCTTAACCATTGCAGAGAAAGGCCAAATGGGCAGATGGATGGACAGAATGAATGAATAGAAGCACAAAAATGTATCCTCTGAATTTAAACTCAAGATTTCCTTTTAATCCCAGCTTTCCCTTCTGGATATCAAACTTCCTAGCTCCAGCTCCAACATCCCAGCCTATGACTGAGAGTTCAGCAGAGAAGGAAGAGAATCACATTTCATCATTTTAAAGATTCATAATGAGCTAAAAGGCCAAGTCAAAATCAATTTATTATTCACCAAAATCTCATGTCCCTGCCTGTTTTGTTCTCCTGAATAAAACATACCTTTTCAAGTGTATGAGCTGCCAGCAGCAGGGAAGAAACAAGGGAGCTAGTAATACATATTCACATAATTAGGAAGAAGAAAAAAACATTCAAGCAGGTTTCCTTTTTAACGTTTATATTTATCTGAATCTCCATCTCAGGAAAATGTTTACCTAGTATAGAGAGCACGTGTATTTTTCACCTGATAGCAAGATTTTATGGTTGGGTTTTTTTTTGTTTTTTTTTTCATTTGGAGCTACAAGCCAAGATTTTAGCAGCTACCCTCCAACACCCTAAGTCCACCAACAGAAGGAACTCTTGGATCCTTGTAACACCTGGGGTTCTTTAGCAAGAGAACAGTCAGCCCCAAGGCAGAGCCACCCAGATTAGCTGCATCCCTGGCATAGATTGAGACCATGCCTTGTGGCTTTGAAAATGACAGTGACTGTAATTTATTACCTGCATTGATTCACAGAACGTGGCTCCTTGTACAAACAAGCAGACATTTTTCAATTGTGCAGTGCAATGGACAAATTGCTTTGCATAGAAACTCTGCTTTTAAAATTAATTGAGGTGAGCATTGAGGATATATGCATTATGCATGTACAAATAATACATCCTTGGGAAAAAAAAGGCCCAAATGGGTTCTATTTAACTTTAAAACTGTGTTTTATTAATGCATTTTAAGGGAAGAGCTTCAATCAATGACCCTATTCCCACTAAACACAGAGCATTCAAGCAAAACAGAATCCAGGCTGCTTACTTTATTTCCCTTTCCCTTTCTGAAAGCAATGGCATTTCATTTTCCAACAGACACCTTTTTTTTAAAATTCATAATGTCATATTTTAATCCAATCAATGCACATTAGCTACAACTAATGCAAATGCCATTGATACTCTTTCCTCAAACCAGTTTTTAAAAAATCTGCTAAAACAGTACAGCACAATCTCTCCACCTCAGATTAATAAGTATCGGACAGCTTTTCTATATTTCTTTTTCCTTCTTAACAGAGTATTATTGAACAAAGCTCTAGGACGTTTTAGGGCGACGCATAAAACAAATTCTCCTTGAATCCTGCAGTATTTGGAAAGGCCAGCCTTTCTCACCCAAGGCTCCACTCCTTGCCTTCAATGCTGCTGATTCAGCCAAGGAGAAGTGGTCCTACTTGGTCCCCATTCTCCACATCCCCTGCCTTTGTTTCTCCCACTCTGGATGTCTCTTACCCTATGTCCAAATTTCACCTGTACTTAAGGATTCTATCAAGGGCCTCTTTCAGGAAGACTTCCCTGATTCTACACTTATCTTGTCCAGACAGATGAGATTCTTTTACTCTCTAAAGGCTCAATACATTTGCCTTGGGGATCAAAGAATAGTTCACCTTAAATCCTATTGATGTATTGTAAGCTCCTAGAAGGTAGGAACCAACAAACGACATCTTGGCACCTCTCATATCAGCACAATGCCTGCACACTGATGTTAATATCTAAAGAATGAAGAGAAGAAAAGGAAGAGAAAAATAAAGAAGCAATGAGGAACAGTGAGGTGCAAAGGAAAGGAAGAAGAAAGGGAGGGAGAAAGCATGAGAGAGATGGAGGAAGGGAAGGAGAATACTGAAGGACAGAATGGATAACAGAGAGGACACAGTGACAAGTGGCCACAAATCTTCTATGGTTACTAACCACACAGTACATAGTACTGAGACATAAGTGAATTCTACTGTTGCAGGGGAGTAGACAGAGTCCTAGGTGAACCTGTTAACCTCCTGGGAATGCCTAGGGCATATTTTCTGCCCACAGAATACACCCAGGGCAGTAGTTCTAAAACGCCAGTGTGCAAAGAATCACTTGGGGAGCTTTACAAAATATTAATTCTCTGCAACTGGATACTCAGTGCTGTATAACTCCCAAGATAACATGGTTTAGCAGGACTGGTAAGGGCTCTGCATTTCAAACAGGATCCCAGATGATTCTGAGGTTATGTGCTGGAGATCCTCTCTTGTAGAACACTGGTCTAGGACTATTGCCGAGATTTGTCTCTATCAGTTATTTCTGTTCACTACTTCAGCCAAGTGATACATCCATCCACAAGAGAACCTCAAAGAGCCTAACCAAAAATTCCTTTCCCTATATCCTCCCACAGATCAGGTCCCCCAGGCAAACAACTGTCCTTGTCAAAGGGACCAGGCATCATTCCTGATTATCCCTGAGTAGCAGTTTCACTTCCCTGCTAATCCACAGAATTATTCACACAAGACAACCACCTCCTCATACATCATCATCTTAATACTACAAAACCTGCCTCTCCTGGTCCCTGTTTGCTCACTCTGCACCTGTATGGCCTGCCCTAGCACACAGCAGCCTTCACCAGACTGTGAACAGAAGTGACCAGTAAACAGCTCTCAGTGACAGGTGCCCAATGTCAGGTGACGTGTGTTCAGTCCTCCCCACACCCCTAGGGAGGGAATCCTTCTCTCACCAATGGGATGAGAGGAGATAATAAATCAAAGTATGAGAGTTGAGCTGATCACTTACAGTCTGATGGCAAAGATGTCTGCATAAAGAGAGTTTAAATCCATTGTGATGAGTGGTCAGTAGAGAGGTATAAAATGCTATGTGAGCAGAGAGGGGAAGCAAGAAAGTCTGGGTGGAGTGGTGCAGGACACAGGATTTCACAGATAATGTAGCATTTGGCTCAACTCAGAAGCCTCAGATGAAACCTCTTAAATAGATGGTCATCACGTAGCCTCATGCAAAGATCCCCCACCTCTAGTTCTTACCGCGGATCCCACTGGTGACAGGGTGTCTGCCAGCCCTATATTTAAATCTCATGTTCCTCTGAGCTTTGAGTTGGGGCTCTGTGGAACAGAAGTGCCTATGCCCAATATTGTTCTCGTTCTCTATTTTTAAGGGTTCCTTTTAAGCTACTAGTTATACACTGCATGATGAGTACTTTTTTGCTGTAACAGGTAGGTTCCAACATCTGTTCTTGTCTCCTGCCTGTCCCTGCTCTACGGACAACATGTTCAGCCTCTGTCTAAAGTAGCTGAGCTCCTAAACCACCCATCAGAGCCAGAACTTTGCCAAAGTAGAAAAAAGCACTTTGTTACCTCTCCCCTTCCAGGGGCTTTATTTCCTATATTAAAATATATACAACATTAAAATTATTGCATATATCAGATAAAGACAACATTAACTAGTTGCGTGTTTGCTGTGCTCCAACACTAGTGAGGATGTTACGTACACTGTGTTTAATACTTCCACAACTCTTCAAGGGAAAAAGTGTTTCCTGGTAAGAAAACAGAGACTTACAGATGTCAGGCAACTCACACAAGGTCACTTGGCTGATATATACAAATCAAGGACTTGATTTCAAGTTTAGTTATCACTAAATTCATGCTCAGAATGTCTATATTATTCTGATCTTGTGTTTCATGTCCCCAGTTGAAATAGTTGGGCCAAATAAGTTGACAACTTGTTATTTTAAAAGTGTAAACCAACGCTGCATGTTGAAATTCCCATAGCTTAATATAAATAAGCCAGTTCTTTAAAAACAACTGGTTAGTAGTAAAAAGTACCACATCTTTGCTTATATAAATGAAAGCTTGTTTTGTTTTCATTCAAATCAGATTAAACATTCAGACACTGATTAAGATGAGCAGCAATCACAAAATACTTCTAACTAGATGAAAAACAAGGGCCTATTGCTAGATTCTGTTGTTAACTATCCTTCTAAACATTCACACACTAGATTTCAATCCTCAGAAGCTCTGTGGGTCAGTTCTGTAAGAATCTGGATTAATATTTATTCTGGGGGCACCTCAGAGAAGAGGCAGCCTACATAATATTGTAAGAAGGAAAAAAAAAAAAAAAAGGCTTAAATGTTCACAGTAGAGTTTGAGTGGATTTGATTATAACCTCTTCCAAAGACCCAACTATAATAAATGCTGCAACTCAGATATGTTAATTTGCAACAGTCAACAAGAAGACTATGGAAAAAGCTGCTGACTGTAGAGAAAGCTATGTGGTGCATGAAACAGGGTAACTTATATGGCCAGAAGGGACTTTCCAGGTGTCACTAGTGGTAAAGAACCTGCCTGCTAATGGGGGAGACCTAAGAGATGCAAGTTCAATCACAGGGTCAGGAAGATGCCCTGGAGGAGGGCATGGCAGCCCACTCTGGTATTCTTGACTGGAGAATCCCATGGACACAGGAGCCTGGTGGGCTGCGGTCCACAGGATCACACAGAGCCAGACATGACTTAGCACCCATGCATATGGCCTGAAACGCTGTTCTTACACTCTTATAGGCCCTGATTCAAGATCGATTTTCTTTGTGACAGCAGAGAGAAGACTTCAGAAAAACTCTATAGAAGTGGTATAGAGATATTTCTACTCCTGAGAAGTGGGATTGAATTTCCTGCCCTATGCTTCTCTTACAGCAGTTTGGTCAGGAGAAGAAGTTTATTTTAGGAAATCATATGTTTTCTGGAAGTAGTTTATCAGCTTAATAAAAATACCAACTGTTGATATGGATTTGGGCTGAGAGAGACTCTTTCCTGTGTCTCTTGGCAGTGAATGACTCCCTATTTTTTTTTTCCCCATAGCGGCTACAGTAACTGGGAGAGCAAGTATGAATTTCTAATATATTAGATATTGAATCTAATGTCAGGTTTAATAAAGCAGCTGGATTTTAGCTAGAAGGCTGCTTTATTGAGAAATCTTAGTCTAGAAGAAATCATTATCTCTTTAATCAATTACTCATTGAATCCTAAGTGCTGAAATTTATAGGGACGTTAAAAAGCATCTAGACCAAAAGATTATAACCTGGGGTCCATAGAGCTCTACCTAGAGGCTATGGATAGGCTTCAGTGGCCTCATTAATAACCAGAAATTATGCACAGATTCATTTATGTTCAGGTGCATTAGTTTTTCTCCAGGGAAAACAGTATAAAACTTGTACGGATATTTTTAAAAGACTCAAAATATTTAAGGACCACTGGTTTAGATCAGCATTTAATTAAATGTGAGATAACTGATGCTTAGTGGGGTCAAGTGACTTGCAGAAGATCACATGACTAGAGAGAAACAGAACCGCTAGACATCAGGTCTTCTCATTTCTAATCCAGTGCCAGCATGCTGCCCTGAACGACCAACAACAATCAGGTTCCTCCTCTATCCTACGTTGTGTTAGAGCCTATAATTGGGGTGTGAGAAAATAAAAAAACATAAAATATGTTGCTCAATAGTAGGTTTATAAACTGAGTACATTTATATCAAAATAACCAGAACTATGAAACAGAATACTTGATTCTCCAGGCAAGAGTACTGGAGTGGGTTGCCATTTCCTTCTCCAGGGGATCTTCCTGACCCAAGGATCGAAGCTGGGTCTCCTGCATTCCAGGCAGACACTTTAACTGCTGAGCCACCAGGGAAGCCCCAATACCCCCCAAAAGAGACCTGAGACAACCATTTTGACATGAATAGTTTAATGTGTTGGTGATTCCAGGAAGTGGGGAGTAAGGAACTAAGAAAGGAAGATATGTAAGTTAGTAACTGTGTTAAACAAAGGGACTTCACTGTGGGACCTCTGGGACCTTATGGTTTAGAATTATCCTACCAGAGAGGCAAGGAAGCTGGAGACACTTATAACTCTTGTCCATCATCAGATGGGGTGTTTTCTGGGCCAGAGAACAACCTCAGAAAGAGAAATATAGAAATCATATGTGGAAACTGTTTACCAATAACATTCAGATCAAGGGGATATGGGCAGGGTTTTGTAACATCTCATAAAAGGTGTTTTAGGAGTTAAATGAAGAAAGTTATATCTGTGGACTATGGTTAGATCATAAAATGTTTGGAATAAAAGAGATCTCAGAAGTCATCTACCACTATGCATGTGTGTGCTCAGGGTGTGTCAGTTGCAACCCCATAGACAGACTATAACCCGCCAGGCTCCTCTGTCCATGGGATTCTCCAGGCAAGAACACTGGAGTGGGTTGGCATTCCTTTCTCCAGGCATCTTCCTGACTTAGGGATCAAACCTAGGTCTCTAGCATTGCAGGTAGACTCTTTACCGTCTAAGCCCTAGGGAAGCCCATCTACCACTATAATCCCTTCTCTTATAACCTATGTAAAGTTAAGACCTTGTCTTTAATATCACTTAAACCAGTGATCTCTGCTATTCCTTTCAATATTAAAGAGCACAGCACATTCAGATATAGTAGGTTTTTCATTTTGTTTTGTTTTGCTTCAGTGTCATCCCTGTTACTGACTTCACCTATATGGAGTCAAAATCTACTGGAATCTTCCATTGGTTATCAGTTCCGCTTCTGAATCTATATGGAAAACATTCAAGGTCTCTTCCAAGGGATGGCCTGTGGGATTCAGCCTTCAAGATGACCCCCAATGATCCCTGATTCATAGTAAATAAAGAATATTTATGACATTGTGTAGTTTTCTCCCACAGTGATTAGTGCTGACATGCATCCAACATATAGTATGGAAGTAGCAGAATGTCACTTCTGAGGCTAGGTCATAGAAGTCACTGCCATTTCCATTTTTTCTCTTGGCTTACTCACTCTGGGGAAAATCAGCTGCCTGGATCTGATAGATAGAGTGCCTAATGAACTGTGGACTGAGGTTCATGACATTGTACAGGAGACAGGGATCAAGACCATCCCCATGGAAAAGAAATGCGAAAAAGCAAAATGGCTGTCTGGGGAGGCCTTACAAATAGCTGTGAAAAGAAGAGAGGCAAAAAGCCAAGTAGAAAAGGAAAGATATAAGCTTCTGAAGGCAGAGTTCCAAAGAATAGCAAGGAGAGAGAAGAAAGCCTTCTTCAGCGAGCAATGCAAAGAAATAGAGGAAAACAACAGAATAGGAAAGACTAGAGATCTCTTCAAGAAGATTAGAGATACCAAGGGAACATTTCATGCAAGGATGGGCTCGATAAAGAACAGAAATGGTCTGGACCTAACAGAAGCAGAAGATATTAAGAAGAGGTAGCAAGAATACACGGAAGAACTGTACAGAAAGGATCTTCACAACCCAGATAATCATGATGATGTGATCACTAATCTAGAGCCAGACATCCTGGAATGTGAAGTCAAGTGGGCCTTAGAAAGCATCACTACGAACAAAGCTAGTGGAGGTGATGGAATTCCAGTTGAGCTGTTTCAAATCCTGAAAGATGATGCTGTGAAAGTGCTGCACTCAATATGCCAGCAAATTTGGAAAACACAGCAGTGGCCACAGGACTGGAAAAGGTCAGTTTTCATTCCAATCCCAAAGAAAGGCAATGCCAAAGAATGCTCAAACTACCGCACAATTGCACTCATCTCACATGCTAGTAAAGTAATGCTCAAAATTCTCCAAGCCAGGCTTCAGCAATACATGAACCGTGAACTTCCTGATGTTCAAGCTGGTTTTAGAAAAGGCAGAGGAAGCAGAGATCAAATTGCCAGCATCGCAGGATAATGGAAAAAGCAAGAGAGTTCCAGAAAAACATCTATTTCTGCTTTATTGACTAGGCCAAAGCCTTTGACTGTGTGGGTCACAATCAACTGTGGAAAATTCTGAAAGAGATGGGAATACCAGACCACTTAACCTGCCTCTTGAGAAATCTGTATGCAGGCCAGGAAGCAACAGTTAGAACTGGACATGGAACAACAGACTGGTTCCAAATAGGAAAAGGAGTACATCAAGGCTGTATATTGTCACCCTGCTTATTTAACTTCTATGCAGAGTACATCATGAGAAATGCTGGACTGGAAGAAACACAAGCTGGAATCAAGATTGCCAGGAGAAATATCAATAACCTCAGATATGCAGATGACACCACCCTTATGGCAGAAAGTGAAGAGGAGCTAAAAAGCCTCTTGATGAAAGTGAAAGAGGAGAGCAAAAAAGTTGGCTTAAAGCTCAACATTCAGAAAACGAAGATCATGGCATCCGGTCCCATCACTTCATGGGAAATAGATGGGGAAACAGTAGAAACAGTGTCAGACTTTATTTTTTTGTGCTCCAAAATCACTGCAGATGGTGAGTGCAGCCATGAAACTAAAAGACGCATACTCCTTGGAAGAAAAGTTATGACCAACCTAGATAGCATACTCAAAAGCAGAGACATTACTTTGCCGACTAAGGTCCATCTAGTCAAGGCTATGGTTTTTCCAGTGGTCATGTATGGATGTGAGAGTTGGACTGTGAAGAAGGCTGAGCACCGAAGAATTGATGCTTTTGAACTGTGGTATTGGAGAAGACTCTTGAGAGTCCCTTGGACTGCAAGGAGATCCAACCAGTCCATTCTAAAGGAGATTAACCCTGGGATTTCTTTGGAAGGAATGATGCTAAAGCTGAAGCGCCAGTACTTTGGCCACCTCATGCGAAGAGTTGACTCATTGGAAAAGACTCTGATGCTGGGAGGGATTGGGGGCAGAAGAAGAAGGGGATGACCAAGGATGAGGTGGCTGGATGGCATCACGGACTCGATGGACGTGAGTCTGAGTGAACTCCAGGAGATGGCGATGGACAGGGAGGCCTGGCGTGCTGCGATTCATGGGGTCACAAAGAGTCAGACACTGAGTCAGACTGAGCGGTTGAACTGAACTGAACTGATGTCATGAGGACACTCAGAAGCCCCACAGAGAGGTCAACATGGCAAAGAACTGAATCCTCCTGTGGAAAGCTTTGTTGGTAAGCCGTTCTGAAAGTGGATCTTCCAGTACCAGCCAAGTCTTCAGATGACTGCAATCACAGCCAATATTTTAATGAAACTTCATGAAAGATTTTGAGGAATCTGCTCCTTGATTCCTGACCCTCATAAACTGCAAGATAATACGCAGTGATTGTTTCAAGCCACTGAGTTTCGGGGTAATATGTTACACAGTATAGATATCTAGCACTCAGCCTTTTTGACATTTAAAGATAGCTATTCCAAATCTGTTCTGATGAAACATCTTGTAATTTTCCTCTGTGTGGCCAAGTTTTCTTTCTTTCTTTCTTTTTTTTTTTTTTTTGTTCCATTATGGCACTATTTCTATATGTCAATATCCTTTTTAGTGTCAGTCTGTATTAGTTAAATCTCTTTGTTGAAAGCGACAGAAGCCCAAATTCAACCAGTTTATGCATAAGAAATGGGATATGTTGTCTCCTATAATCAAATTTCCAGAAGGGAAGACGAAAAGACAGCTGGAACCCGGCACTTAAAGGACACGTGGGCCTTCTCTTTTTTGCTTTTCATCCCAAGTTTTGGCTTCCTTCTCTAAGCTGCTGTTTCCGGAAATTTATAATCATTTATAGGAAGCTTTTATACTCAGAGTTATACAGCAAGAGACCAAAGAAAGTTCTTCCCTGCCAGACAATTTCAGTTAAAAAAAAAAAATCTCAGAGGAGAATTGCAAATGGTCTTACTTAAATCATATTTCTATCCCTAAAATGCTGTGACTGAGAACACTTTATCATGCCTAGGTGAGGCCTGTGTGCACTGATGTGGTTGGGAGCATCTTGGGAGGTCTGTGAGAGGTAGGGAGGAGTAAGTAATTCTAAAGTGAAGGTGACTCTGGGCAGAGGAATGGATGCATAATATGAGCTTCTTAGCTGGATGTGATCTCCCTGTTGTGTTTAGAATAGTGCAGCATTAACAGAGATAATTTTCTTGGGGTGGGATAAGTACATCTTCAGTTCAGTTCACTTCAGTCAGTCCTGTCCGACTCTTTGCAACCCCATGGAATATATCAGGCTTCCCTGTCCATTATCAACTCCTGGAGTTGCTCAAATTCATGTCCATCGAGTCAGTGATGCCATCCAACCATCTCATCCTCTATCATCCCCTTCTGCTCCTGCCTTCAATCTTTCCCAGCATCAGGATCTTTTCCAACGAGTCAGTTCCTCCCATGAGGTAGCCAAAGTACTGGAGCTTCAGCTTCAACATCAGTCCTTCCAATGAATATTCAGGACTCATTTCCCTTAGGATTGACTGGTTGAATCTCCTCACAGTTCAAGGGACTCTCCAAAGTCTTCTCCAACACCACAAATTCAAAACCATCAATTCTTCTGCACTCAGCTTTCTTTATGGTCCAACTCTCATATCCATACATGACCACTGGAAAAACCATAGCTTTGACTAGACAGAACTTCTAAGCAAAGTAATGTCTCTGCTTTTCAATATGCTGTCTAGGTTGGTCATAACTTTCCTTCCAAGGAGAGAATGTCTTTTAAGTTCATGGCTGGAGTCACCATCTGCAGTGACATTGCAGCCCAAGAAAATAAAGTCTGTCACTGTTTCCATCGTTTCCCCATCTATTTGCCATGAAGTGATGGGACCGGATGCCATGATCTTAGTTTTCTGAATATTGAGTTTTAAGCCAACTTTTTCACTCTCCTCTTTCACTTCCATCAAGAGGCTTTTCAGTTCCTCTTTGCTTTCTGCCATAAGGGTGGTGTCATCTGCATATCTGAGGTTATTGATATTTCTCCTGGCAATTTTGATTCCAGCTTGTGCTTCTTCCAGCCCAGCATTTCCCATGTACTCGGCATATAAGTTAAATAAGCAGGGTGACAATATACAGCCTTGATGTACTCCTTTTCCTATTTGGAACCAGTCTGTTGTTCCATGTCCAGTTCTAACTGTTGCTTCCTGGCCTGCATACAGATTTCTCAAGAGGCAAGTCAAGTGGCCTGGTATTTCCGTCTCTTTTGGAATTTTCCGCAGTTTATTGTGATCCACACAGTCAAAGGCTTTGGCATTGTCAATAAAGCAGAAATAGATGTTTTTCTGGAACTCTCTTGCTTTTTCCATGATCCAGTGGATGTTGGCAATTTGATCTCTGCTTCCTCTGCCTTTTCTAAAACCAGCTTGAACATCAGGAAGTTCACGGTTCACATATTGTTGAAGCCTGGCTTGGGGAATTTTGAGCATTACTTTACTAGCGTATGAGATGAGTGCAATTGTGCAGTAGTTTGAGCATTCTTTTGCATTGCCTTTCTTCGGGATTGGAATGAAAACTGACCTTTTCCAGTCCTGTGGCCACTGCTGAATTTTCCAAATTTGCTGGCATATTGAGTGCAGCACTTTCACAGTATCATCTTTCAGGATTTGAAAGAGCTCAACTGGCATTCCATTGCCTTCAGTAGCTTTGTTCATAGGGATACTTCCTAAGGCTCAATTGACTTCACATTCCAGGATGTTTCCCTCTAGGTGAGTGATCACATCATCATGATTATCTGCATCATGAAGATCTTTTTTGTACAGTTTTTCTGTATATTCTTGCCACCTCTTCTTAATATCTTCTGCTTCTGTTAAGTCCATACCATTTCTGTCCTTTACTGAACCCATCTTTGCATGAAATGTTCCCTTGGTATCTCTAATTTTCATGAAGAGATCTCTAGTCTTTCCCATTCTATTGTTTTCCTCTATTTCTTTACAGTGATCACTGAGGAAGGCTTTCTTATCTCTCCTTGCTATTTTTGGAATTCTGCATTCAAATGGGTATATCTTTCCTTTTCTCCTTTGCTTTTTGCTTCTATTTTCACAGCTATTTGTAAGACCTCCTCAGACAGCCATTTTGCTTTTTTGCATTTCCTTTTCTTGGGGGTGGTCTTGATCCCTGTCTCCTGTACAATGTCACGAACCTCATTCCATAGTTCATCAGGCACTCTATCAGGTCTGTTCCCTTAAATCTATTACTCACTTCCACTGTATAATCATAAGGAATTTGATTTAGGTCATACCTGAATTGTCTAGTGGTTTTCCCTACTTTCTTCAATTTAAGTCTGAATTTGGCAATAAGGAGTTCATGATCTGAGCCACAGTCAGCTCCCATCTTGTTTTTGCTGACTGTATAGAGCTTCTCCATCCTTGGCTGCAAAGAATATAATCAGTCTGATTTTGGTGTTGGCCATCTGGTGATGTCCATGTCTAGAGTCTTCTCTTGTGTTTTTGGAAAAGAGTGTTTGCTATGACCAGTGCGTTCTCTTGGGAGAACTCTATTAGCCTTTGCTCTGCTTCATTCTGTACTCCAAGACCAAGTTTGCTGTTACTCCAGGTGTTTCTTGACTTCCTACTTTTGCATTCCAGTCCCTTATAATGAAAAGGACATATTTTTTTGGGTGTTAATTCTAGAAGGTCTTGTAGGTTGCCATAGAACCATTCAACTTCAGCTTCTTCAGCATTACTGGTTGGGGCATAGACTTGGATTACTGTGATAGTGAATGGTTTGCCTTGGAAACGAACAGAGATCATTCTGTCATTTTTGAGATTGCATCCAAGTACTGCATTTTGGACTCTTCTGTTGACTATGATGGATACTCTATTTCTTCTAAGGGATTCTAGCCCATAGTAGTAGCTATAATGGTCATCTGAGTTAAATTCACCCATTCCAGTCCATTTTAGTTCACTGATTCCTAGAATGTCAACATTCACTCTTGCCATCTCCTGTTTGATCACTTCCAATTTGCCTTGATTCATGGACCTAACATTCCTGGTTCCTATGCAATATTGCTCTTTACAGCATCGGACCTTGCTTCTATCACCAGTCACATCCACAACTGGGTGTAGTTTTTGGTTTGGTTCCGTCGTTTCATTCTTTCTGGGGTTACTAAGATTAGTACATCTTAGATATACAAATATAATAATTTGATCAGGGTTAAGATCTCTGAAACAAAAGGGAACAGTCAAGAGCATAGTGGGTTACAGTAAGAAAATCCATCTTGATTTATTAATGTATTAGAGGGCTCACTGATATAAGAGGTGTTAAGGGGTAGAGAATGCCATACAAAAGAAGAGACTGGTTAGACAGATGAGTGCTGGACTTCCAGGACAAGGATATGGAAGTGGATGGCCAGTAGTTTTCAAAGTAGTTCCAAGACCCATCTATAATACTTCATTGCTGTCAGTAGATAAACTACCAGTTTATAAATTACTTCCTTTTTATGTGCCAAGCTGAATTTATAGTCATCCTTAAGAAAACAGCTCTTGTTAGCACTTATCTAAGAGGCAGTATAGCCTAATGATTAGAAAGATGCTCACTGGAGCAGATAGCTTGGTTTTAAATCTTGTATCTCCAACTTATCAACAGATGTATAGTCTTGGGCAAGTTCTTTAACCTCTCTGTGCCTCACCTGTGCCTCATCATAGAATTTGGAGTAATAAGAATATTTCATAGGGATGTTGTGAATTCAATATGTTAATATATGCAAAGTTCTTAACAACAGCATCTGACACATAGTATGTCCTACAAAGACATTAGTAATTGCTGTTACTATTATCATCATTATTCTTGAGTTAGGGGGAGAGGAAATTTCTTTCCCTGTGGAAAATGTGTGCATACCCAGATGGAAGTATGTCACTCATTTGAATATCATCTGCTCCATATATTGAGGGAGAAGGAAGCTTAAAATCTGTCATTCTAACGAATCAGCAGTCCAGGATGGAGTCGTCAATAAGACAGTGGCAAGGAAAGTGAATTGAAATGCTTTCTGAGATATTTTGTCTGGAAATAGAGACCCCTTATTGCTGTGCCTGTCTTGTTGAAGTCTGATTGCATGTGGATTGGTCTTCAAATAATACACAAGTAAATATATCTCAATGCACTTCCATAAGAAATGAGCATTCATCTGTGGGTTGTTAGTTTCCCAATTGCAGTACAAAGATTTAAGCCATATTTAGGACTCAATATATCCATCATAAAAGCTAATCTTTCCTAATGCCCATTTTTATCCAAGTACAGTGCATAATTAAATGCTAGCACTGAGAAGCACTGTATTTAGAAAAGAACAAGGCAAGATCGTCGACCACAGCTATTTATATACTCCTTCAGCTCAAATATTTCATACTGTGCATGCTTGCTACTGACACTGCTTATTTTTTAAATTCTTTTTTAAATTGGATATGTTTTTGAAAGACGTAGAATGAATCATTGCATCATATAATCACAAAGCTTTAAAACCTAAGTGATGCTTAAAGGTCACTCAACACAACTATCTGAGAATCTACTATACATTTTGAAGACATTTGTTCCAAGTCACAAAATGACTTATGGAAACAGTAATACATATGACAAGTGGAATAACACTATCCCATGGCCATTACTGCCAATTTCCTATAAAGCCTGAACTGAGCCTTGGAATCCTCTTTAACACACAATCTAGGCAGCCACTTCCAATTAGAATTAGCATGAAAGTTTTCAATCTATTTACCATTCCCTAATGATGACTGAGCTAAAGAGAACCTAGTAACCCAAATTCCAAATTTATCTGATATACCATTCAAATTCTTAAGTTTAAACCATATAAAACACATTTATCCATCTTCACAATATTTTGTTGACTGTTCCATGAAGAATCAGTGCATATGTTACTGAAAGCCCTTTCTTGAACCTCGTCAGCAATAAGCTCCCATCATGCAAACTAAAGTTTTGTTAATGAGGCATAATTCACATACCACGCAATTTACCCTTTTAAAGTACACAATTCAGTGGGGTTATAAAGTTGTACAACATCGTCACTAACTCCAGAACATTTTCATCACTTCAACGAAGAAGATGGTGGTGGTGATAATAAAGGCCTTCATCTTTTTTCAACAAACACTCTCAGGGTAAAAGCTGCTCACATTGGGTGATCTCTAAGTCAGGTCTAAGAAAGTCAATCATGTGAGTCAGTTCTTCCAATAAACCACCAGAGAGGCAAAATTATTGCAATTCTCTTAAGAGTGGGGCTTTGAAAGAGCTCAACACTGTCCTATCCCCTCTGGTAGGTGGTGAGGTTTCTGGTTTTAATTTCCATTGCAGTCTGCTCATTTTCAAAGCTAATGCAGACCTGAGTATAAGGTGGGAACAGGGCAAATTAAAAAGCCACAAAGCTTACTATTCTTACCAACGTTGCCATTTTTCTTGAATAAGTGTTTTTCAGATTTCTATAGGTCTTTGATTAATTTCTAGAGTTCTAGAAAAGTTGATGCTGGCGATGTTTTCCATATTCTTGTTTGTATGGGCAAGAGGATTTTTAGAAGTCTTTACTCCACTATTTTATCTGATGTCACAAGTTACTGTTTTAAATTTTTTGGCCACACCCACATGGCATGCAGGATCTTAGTTCTCCAACCAGAGATGGAACCCATGCCCCCCAGTGTTGGAAGAACTTTACCACTGGACTGCCAAGGAAGCCCCTGATGTCACAAATTACTTCTATGTTTGTTCTATATACATTATAATTTGTACAGGCTGCGTAGATTTATAAGATCAGACGTATTAGTCACAGTTTATGAGATGTTACATGATCTGATCCCCTGATTTTTTTCCTAAAAATTGTCTCTTAACAAGTTTTCCTTCATTCACTATAAACTGAACAGTTCACTTGGCTCTCTTTCTGTTCCTCAAACACACTAAGCCATCACCCCATCACTGCCTTTGTACCTGGTATTCTCTCCACCTGATGCTCTCTTTTCCTGGAAGAAACCTCCTATCCTTCTAGTCTCACCTCAGGCGTCACCTCTCAAGAAAGGTCATCCTGGATCATCCTTTCTGAAAAAGTTCTGCTTCCTCTTATCCCTGAAGCCCTCTCATTCTCAAGTAATCTCAGATAGCACAATCAGTTTATTTCATAGCCTTTATTAAGCTGCACAACTATTATGTTTATAACTTACTTGTCTCATCCAGTACAGAGCTTCATGAGAATAAGGATTTGTCGATTTTATGCATTCGTATAGGGCTTCCCAGATGGTGCTAGAGGTAAAGAATCCACCTGCCAATGCAGGAGATGGAAGAGATGCAGGTTCCCTGGATTGGGAAGACCCCCCTGGAGGAGGAAATGTCAGCCTACTCCAGTACTCTTTCCTGGAAAACCCCATGGACAGAGGAGCCTGACAGATTACAGTCCATTGGGGCTGCAAAGAGTCAGACACAACTGAGCACCATGCATTCACATATTCCTTTGCCCTGCACAATTACTAGCACATAGTTGTATACAGTCAAATGAATAATAGATAGTTGGATAGTGAGCTACTCAAAATTATATGTATCCTCAGTAACATCCCTGGGTTTAAGAGTCTACAAGTATATTCTTTCATTTAAATTCTAAGGACAAATCAACCAAAATGTGATGAGGAGTCAATTACATTAAGGTGACAAGAGGCACCTTGGACTTCTTCTATTGGAGAATGCTTGATAGGGAAGAAAATGTTCTTGCCAAAGGACTGGGATACAATCCTCATTTTTACCGTGACAAAAACCCCATTCTTCCTCAGTCTCCATTTTCTTCATCTCCCAACCTCCGCCCTCCTGTTCTTGGAGTCTCACAATGCAATTTATTACCAATTAGAGAGAACACTGCTTAAATCCCACAAAGTAACATTGATTTCAAATGCTACACAATGAATGAATAAATAAGAAACACCAGGACACCACTTTAAAAGGATCTTTTTTATGTCCATAATGATACCTTAATGTTTTTTACTGGGGACTTTCGAGGTTTATAACACAAGGGTAAAAAATATAATTTTTCATCTGGTTAACCAATTTATGGCTATTATATTATCAAGTACTCTAAAATGCCACTGGGATTAAATTTGCTAAGGGTTTCAGGTTTTTCTTACTTTTTTTTCTTTTCCTGTCATAAATGAAATAAGTTGTGAATGGGATCCACCGAGTGAAAAAAGAGATCTGAGGTTAGCCTATATGAAGACCACATATAATAAACTGTTGCACAGCAAACTTAACTATTTCTCTGACATCCAACAGCTTTGGTTCTTATCTCAAAAGACGACTTTAGAGATGAAATTTCAGTTTACTCACTCAGTCTTGTCTGACTCTCTGCAACGCCATGGACTGCAGCAGGTCAGGCTTCCCTGTCTGTCACCAACTCCTAGAGCTTGCTCAAACTCATGTCCATCAAGTCAGTGATGCCATCCAACCATCTCATCCTCTGTCATCCCCTTCTCCTCCTGCCTTCAATTTTTCCCAGCATCAGGGTCTTTTGCAAAGAGTCAGTTCTTCGCAGCAGGTGGCCAACTTATTGGAGGTTCAGTTCAGCATTAGTCCTTCCAATGAATGTTTCAGACTGATTTCCTTTAGGATTGACCAACTGGATCTCCTTTCAGTCCAAAGGACTCTCAAGAGTCTTCTCCCACACCACAGTTAAAAGCATCAATTCTTCGGCACTTCTTTCTTTATGGTCCAGCTCTCACATCCATACATGACTACTGGAAAAACCATAGCTTTCACTGGACAGACCTTTGTCTGCAAAGTAATGTTTCTGCTTTGTAATATGCTGTCTACGTTGGTCATAGCTTTTCTCTCAAGGGGCAAGCATCTTAATTTCATGGCTGCAGTCACCATCTGCAGTGATTTTGATGCCCCCCAAAATAAAGTCTGTCACTGTTTCCATTGTTTCCCCATCTATTTGCCATGAAGTAATGGGACCAGATGGCATGATCTTCATTTTTTGAATACTGAGTTTTAAGCCAACTTTTTCTTTCTCTGCTTTCACTTTCATCAAGTGGCTCTTCAGTTCCTCTTTGCTTTCTGCCATAACGGTGGTGTCATCTGCATATCTGAGGTTATTGATATTGCCCCCAGAAATCTCGATTCCAGCTTGTGCTTCATCCAGCCTAGCATTTTGCCTGATGTGCTCTGCATATAAGTTAAATAAGTACAGTGACACTATACAGACTTGATGCACTTCTTTTCCCAATTTGGAACCAGTCTGTTGCTCCACGTCCGATTCTGTTACTTCTTGACCTGCATACAGATTTCTCAGGAAGCAGGTAAGGTGATCTGGTATTCCCATCTCTTTCAGAATTTTCCATAGTTTGTTATGATGTACACAAAGGCTTTTGCATTGTCAATAAAGCAGAAGTAGATGTTTTTCTGGAACTCTCTTGTTTTTCAAAGATCCAACAGAATGTTGGCAATTTGATCTCTGGTTCCTCTGCCTTTTCTAAATCCAGCTTGAACATCTGGAAGTTCACAGTTCATATACTGTTGAAACCTTGGTTGGAGAGTTTTGAGCATTACTTGGCTAGCATGTGAGATGCGTACAACTATGCAGTAGTTTGAACATTCTTTGGCATTGCCTTTCTTTGGGATTGGAATGCAAAATGACCTTTTCCAGTCCTGTAGCCACTGCTGAGTTTTCCAAATTTGCTGGCATATTGAGTGGAACACTTTCACAGCATCATCTTTGAGGATTTAAAATAGTGCAGCTGGAATTCCATCATCTCCACTAACTTTGTTCATAGTGATGCTTCCTAAGGCCCATTTGACTTCACACTTCAGGATGTCTGGCTCTAGGTGAGTGATCACACCATTGTGGTTATCTGAGTCATTAAGATATTTTTCTGTATAGTTCTTCTGTGTATTCTTACCACCTCTTCTTAATATCCTCTACTTCTGTTATGTCCGTACCGTTTCTGTCCTTCATTGTGCCCATCTATGCCTGAAATGTACCCTTGGTATCTCTAGTTTTCTTAAAGAGATCTCAAGTCTTTCCTATTCTATTGTCTTCCTCTATTTCTTTGCATTGGTCCCGGAGGAAGGCTTTCTTATCTCTCCTTGCTATTCTTTGGAATTCTCCATTCAGATGGGTGTAGCTTTCCTTTTCTCCTTTGCCTTTAGCTACTCTTCTTTTCTCAGTTATTTGTAAGGCCTCCTCAGACAACCATTTTGCCTTGTGGCATTTCTTTTTTCTTAGCAAGAGTCTTGATCACCACCTCCTGTACAATGTCACAAACCTCCATCCATAGTTCTTTGGGCATCCATAGTTCTTTGGGCATCCATAGTTCTTTAGGCACCCTGTCTATCGGATCTAATACCTTGAATCTATTTGTCACTTACAATGTATAACATAAGGGATTTGATTTAGATCATACCTCAATGATCTAGTGGTTTTCCCTACTTTCTTCAATTTATGTCTGAATTTGGCAATTAAGGAGATCATGATCTGAGCCACAGTCAGCCCCGGGTCTTGTTTTTGCTTAGTGTATAGAGCTTCTTCATCTTTGACTACAAGAATATAATCAATCTGATTTTGGTATTGACCATCTGGTGATGTCCATGTGTAGAGTCGTGTCTTGTGTTGTTGGAAGAGGGTGTTTGCTATGACCAGTGTGTTCTCTTGGCAAAACTCTATTAGCCTTTGTCCTGCTTTATTTTGTACTCCAAGGCCAAATTTGCCTGTTACTTCAGCTGTCTCTTGACTTATTACTTTTGCATTCTAGTCCCCTGTGATGAAAAGGACATCTATTTTTGGTGTTAGTTCTAGAAGGTCTTGTAGGTCATCATAGAAATGTTTAACTTCAGCTTCTTCAACATTAGTGGCTGTGGCACAGACCATGTGATATTGAATGCTTTGCCTTGGAAACAAACAGGAAATCATTCTGTCATTTTTGAAATTACACCCAGGTTCTGCATTTTGGACTCTACTGTTGACTACAAGCACAACTCCATTTCTTCTAAGGGATTCTTGCCCACAGTAGTAGATATAATGGTCATCTGAATTAAATTTGCCCATTCCAGTCCATTTTAGTTCACTGATTCCTATGAACTTTACAGGGCTCTTAAATCAGAAGTATACAGTAAAGGGGGAAAATGAACAAATAGCAAGGAAATTTCCATCTTTGAAGTAGAAGAAAGATTACTTATAAAATGCTGTTTATTTTCTAGATTTGGAAATGAAATTTGGGTGCTTAAGAAGAGGCCAGTTGGATAAATCAAGTAAATAATATATGTATATTTCAGAAGTTATAATTTCTCAGTCGTCCCTCTCATGGATTGAAATCTCCCTGTGTGCACAGCACAGTGCTTTTAATAAAATAGGCAACATGGATATCAATCAGACAGTGATTTGGTCATTATCTAGCTCATCTTTGGATTTCTTCCTGAGAGCCAGAAAGTGCTGCTTCACCCAGGTTTTCTCCATGCCGCCTAGAGCACCTGAAAGACGTTACATGGCTGGTATGCTTGTATACACTGGAAGCAGTGAACTTGGGGCCCTAGCCAGGTTAAGGTTGAGGGGGACAAGGAAAACATAGCAACACTGTGCAAGGACAGCTTTTTTTTTTTTTTTTTTTTTTGGTAACATCTGGTCCATCCAACTAGATTAAAGCATATATATGGCATCTAGGAAAATGCGACAGATGAACCTATTTGCAAAGCAGAAACAGAGACACAAATGCAGAGGACAAATGTATGGATACCAAGGTGGGGAAAGAAAGGGTGGGACAAACTGAGAGACTGGGACTGACATATATCCACCATTATGGATAAAACAGGTAACTAGTGAGAACCTACTGCATAGCACAGGGAACTCTATGCTCTGTGGTGACCTAAACAGGAGGGAAATTCAAAAAAGAGGATTTACATGTATACATATAGCTGTACAGCCAAGAACAGCACAATATTGTAAAGCAATTATACCTTAATAATTTTTTTAAATAAAAGACTGTTTTAGAGGATTTTTGCTCTAGTCTAGATCAATGTTTCTCAACTTTGGTGCTACTGGCATTTGGAACCAGATAATTCTTTGTTGTGGGGGGCTGTCTTGTGCATGAAGGGGTGTTTAGCAGCATCCCTTGCTTCTTTACTGGTTTTTAATAGCAGCTCCCTCAACAAGGCAATGGCACCCCACTCCAGTACTCTTGCCTGGAGAATCCCATGGACGGAGGAGCCTGGTAGGCTGCAGTCCATGGGGTCGCTAGGAGTCGGACACGACTGAGCGACTTCGCTTTCACTTCTCACTTTCATGCATTGGAGAAGGAAATGGCAGCCCACTCCGGTGTTCTCGCCTGGAGAATCCCAAGGACGGAGGAGCCTGTTAGGCTGCCATCTGTGGGGTCACACAGAGTCAGACACGACTGATGCGACTTAGCAGTAGCAACACACACACAAGTTCTGACAACTAAAAATGTCTCTGCTGCTGCTGCTGCTGCTGCTAAGTCGCTTCAGTCATGTTCAACTCTGGGCGACCCCATGGACGGCAGCCCACCAGGCTCCCTAGTCCCTGGGATCCTCCAGGCAAGAACACCGGAGTGGGGTGCCATTTCCTTCTCCAATGCATGAAAGTGAAAAGTGAAAATGAAGTTGCTCAGTCGTGTCCGACTCTTTGCGACCCCATGGACTGCAGCCTACCAGGCTCCTCTGCCCATGGGATTTTCCAGGCAAGAATACTGGAGTGGGTTGCCATTGACTTCTCCAAAAAATGTCTCTAGATATTGCCAAATGTCATGTGTGGAGCAAAGTTACCTGTGGTAGAAACTACTTATCTAGGAGTATATTCCTTTAATATGCAAGAAACTGAACAAAGAACAACATTATAGAATATGCCAATAACCAGATTATAAGGGAAATGTCAATTTTAGCCATTCTTTTTGGACCAATAATTGTTTTATCCACTCAACAATTATCCTATGTCTACATTATAGGCACATTTCTGGTATAATAATGGCTACCTTTTGAGTAAGTTCTCTGTGATGAGTGTTTAACATACTTTTACTTATTTAAAATTCACAAGAATCCCACACATATGCAGGTAAGCAGTGGTGGAGTCTGGATTTGGATTCAGATTTGTGTGTGTGTGTGTGTGTGTGTGTGTGTGTGTGTGTGTGTGTGTTTAATTCTCCAGGCTCTTTAATCCTTCACTCACTACTGGCAGATCACATGACTTTAGAAATATTTTAAACAATAGAACATAGTGGTTAAGAGTACAGCTTCTGGGAACAAACAGCCTAGATTGGAATCTTGTCTCAACTAATTCCTAGCTGCATAAATTTGAGAAAGTTTCTTTAACTCTCTAAGCTCAGTTTTTTAGTCTATAAAATGTACCTCTCTAGGGGACAACTGTGAAAATGAAATGAGATAATATATACAAATGCCTGTAATTGCCTGGCAATTGCTCAACTACTATGAGCTTATATTTCAAACTTTTATGCCTAGTGAAACTAGAATAGAATGTACAGGAGTATAATTGGCCTGGACATGGCATTAGGGAGTGATGGCAACTATGGAGTATTCCATAGGTCACATCCTGTCTATAGATTTTCCAGCCAATTTTCAGAAAAATAGGTGTAAGCTACGTAACTGATACTGGCAGAATGGATTGGGATCAAGAAAACTTCAGTTTATTGGTCTGAAGGCCTACCAAGTTTATGCTGTCTCTCAACAGTGGGGCTTGATATGGGACCTATGCCCTTCCCCAGGTCTCATTCTGCTACCCTGGATGTATTTCCTTCTACTCCCTGACAAACATCTCTTGCTTTTATTTCTGTAAATGAGTTCTGATTTCCTCATAAGCTGAAAATATTTACTCCTATGGAGACTATGAGCAGACTATGACTATATTTATTCCTATAGAGACTACCACCTGTGGGCATGGGATTTTCCTAGTAGGGCACCCGAGCATTTAAGTTGCTCCCCACTGGGCATCAGAATCCCCAGTGTCAGACTGCAGAGTGCTCCAGCATGGGGATTATAGTTTTCTACAGGGATGAAAAGGGCCAAGACTTGTGAATAAATACAACCACCAATTAGGCTCCTTCAACACTATATTTAATTTAGAGTCTTTAAAACAAACCAGGATTGTTATATTTTAAATATCTGAGTTTTTTTAAGGTTACCATCTTTTAAACTATTTCATGCTTTTGATCCTTAGACAACTGGTTGCTAGGACGTGAGAATGTAAAACTTTATGTATGAGAGAATCATACCTTTTTGAAATACAAACACTTCTTAAGAGTATAGCAAAGTCCTGCAAAGATTCGCACATGACTTAGCAACTGAAGAACAGCAAAGTTCCCATACTATCCCTAAGTCTCTGAATATACTTAATGGTTTCCTGAACAACTGTTTATCCCATCATACACACACACATACCTCTACTCATTTCTTATTATAATCTAGTAGATAACAGGTCTTAAATGTTTTATTCATCTTTATTCTTTTTAGCACATGTGCACACACTCACACACACACACACCAGCGTCTGGTAACAAGTAGGTACTCAATAAATAGATATTTTTTTAATTTACAGAATAATGTCTGAAAACTTGAATGCTTGAATGATAAGAAGTAGACTCTTTTGCAAACAGGCAGTTCCGCTTTGACCTCATAAAGATAACTCCTTGTAACATCTTCTTAAATTTCTCCTTATAACGTCTAGCCATTGATCCTCACAGATGGATGGCTAATCTCACAGATGATGTAAAGAAGAGCTTCCACTTCTTTTTCAAGCACACAAAGGCTGATTTCATGGTTTGCCAACTTTTTTATCTTATAAGACAAATAGCCTTTTCTTCCTTCTATGACATACAGTCCCTATAATATACAGATCTTCTTCCCTGACTAGTTAAAAATCTTGTTTACTTTGATTGAAATTCTGTGCCAGTGTCTTTTGGTTGGTCTTCAATGTCCATATATCATTTCTGGTATAATGTAAATACATGAAAACCAGCTGACAACTACATTTCCCAGCCCCTTTTGTATCAGACATGACTATGCAGCTACATGGTCAATGGAATCTGAACAAAAGTGATATGTACCACCTCTGAGTCATGATTTTAAAGGAAGCACTTCTCTCTTCACATCCTGCTGCCTGGAGACAAGCCATACTGATCTACACAGAACAGAAGCCACGTCACAGAGACAGCAAGGCAACAAATTAAGAACATAAACATTAGATTGACCGATCAATTGATAGATAGAGTGATGGTTTTAAATTTCACAAATAAGGTGAAATAAGGCTCATGGATAAGAGACTAGGGTACCTGGATGATCTCAAAGATCCAAGATGGTCTGCCATATCCTTGACTGCCTGACTTTAGACAATAACATGACAGAGAAATATACTACCATCTTTGTCAAGCTATGGTGAGTTGACACTATTGCAAGCAGCTGAATCTACAGGCTACTAATGGCTCTACAGTGCACAGACTTTACTCATGGCACCTTGTATTTTGGCGCCAGAAATAAAGTTTAGCAAACAAAATACGCCATAGAATACTAATACAAATTTAGCTTTGGGGAGTATGTGGGGAAGATGTAAATACTATAAGCTAAAGCTGATGGCTCTTATTATACCAGGTGACACTGCAAAAGGCAGATCAAGTGTTCTGCAGTTTGATACTGAAACCCCATTATATTTCTTTACATCACTTCCCCATTCCTCTCTGTTGTGGCCCCTAATTTAAAGCATGTTCCCTCCCTCTTTACACTTAGCCTTTTAATACTACATGATACATGCCTCATGAATTTGTTTTTATTCTATATTTTTAACTGTTTTTAACTGAAAGGCCAGCCACACCTTGTGTCATGTCATCTGATTTCCTTCAAGTTTGATAGCCATCCATTCATCAAATTTTGGAGGATGATTGTTTAGTTGTTTCTAATGGGAAAGCCTCTTAATTACTTATTCATATGACTGAATCTTCTTTAATGTTCACATATATGCACATTTATCATTACCAGTAATGTATCCTCAAATTAATAAGGCATGTATCTCATATTTTTGCTTACTGATGCTCTAAATCAGAATTCAGCAAACTATGGACCATGAGCCAAATATAACTCATCTCTTGTTTATTTTTTTAAAATAAAGTTTTAGTAGAACACAGCTATTCTGTCTGTTACTGTATCATCTATGGATGGATGGTTTGGAGGCTACAGTGGCAGCACGGAGTAGTTGCCACAAAAGCTGTATGGCCACAAATACAAACACATTTGCTAACTAGTCCTATGCAGAGAAGGTGTGGTGATCCTGTGGAAAGCAGTGCTTCCCAACCTTCTTTCCATTATTACTCCCCTGAGGAGCCTTTTGAGACTTTTCCTCCCCTAATCCTCCAGCTCGGTAAAATTTAATACCATAAATATACTGTATATCTTTTCATGTACTGTATGTTTATCTATGCTTTAAATATAGAAATAATAAGATTTTTTTTCACTTCCTAAAAGCTAGCTTTGTTCCCCTTCAGACCAATACTGTTCCTGTTGAGAATGGAGGTTCTAGGTAAGAGTTTCTCAGTCTCAGCACTAGTTGATGTTTTGGGCCAAATAGTTCTTGCTGTGAGAAGCTGCTCTATAGGATGTTCAGCAGCATCCTTGCTTCTTAGATGCAAGTAGCTCCCCTGCCTCTCTGTGGCCACCAAAAATCTCTCCAGACATTGGCAAATGTCCCATGAGAAAGAAGGGGGTGTTCAAGTGTCCCCAGTTGAGAACCACTTGCTTTAGACTAATAATGTCATCAAGTTCATAAATATAGAGGGCAAATGTGTATTACTGTACTATGTCCTAAGCATAATATATTTTCCTGGCAATAGCTGCCATTAAGAAAAAGTATCTTATCTCTTCATTTGTGTGTCTCATCTCACTAGACACAGGTACTATGAGAGCAGAAACTTTGAGTTATTCAGCAATGTATCCAAATGAACATTTAGAAAAATTTATGGCTCTCCATTTATGTTTTAAGGGTAAATCAATAAATTTCACTAAAACCACAACAGCATTCACTAATTACAACTTCTTCTTAAAAAGGGTTACAAAACACATCTTCAAATACTTTATTCTAAATTTTCTCCAAAACCAGCAGTAGATGCATTGGTCAGGAGTGGCTTGGGTCTCCTTGCCAATTTTGAATGTTCTAGAACAGTTTCTGTTTTCACAAGGATCCTCAAAAACTAGTCAGTGGTTCTGTAATCCTATTTAACAATTCTCAGTGTTTTCTTCAAAGCCAAGAAAATAAAACTTTTTGAAAGTTAAGTCTTACCATTCCTTCTTATGTACTGAGTTTCCATTTGCCACTGACAATGGCCATTTTATCACTTGATTTACAAGGATTATTCTCATTGTCAGGAAATCAAAAACTTATGGAAGGAAATAGGCTTTTTCTGTCGTCAAAAACATGCAATCATTTCTTAGATTTTCCTGCTCTGAAGAAAAAACATAAATGCTTTGTTGGCCACTCAACCTCAGGATAACATGTTATGGGATTATCTTGGAAACAAAGATGCAGGCAAGACACAGGTGTGTTTCTAAGAGTAAAAAGGACATAAGCCATTGTAGTCTGCTCTTTCTGGTTTTCTGGAGGGAAGACTGAGAAAAGGAGACATGCTTCACTTTGACTTCCTCTGTATAATAATCATGTTTATACCCAGAAACCATTTTTAGAACATCCCTAATTCTATCACATTTCTGTGTAATTCATTGGAACTTGGCTTTTCAAGGTAAAAATCCACAGGAAAAATAAAATGATCTTTTAGAATTTATTGAAGGCTTGAGAACAAGGACAAACACAAATGATTTGGGCACCATCAGAAAGACATTACAAAGTCTAAAAGGTGGTGCTGTGGGCATTTGAATGAGAGTCTTGATCCTTCCCATCAGCCTTTCAGAGCATCAGGAAAAGCCTGTGTTTAACATCATGACTTTAGTATATACTGAAAATTTAATGAACTAGGATCTTTTCTCATGTTACAATCAGTGTTGAACAATGGAGAAATCTAAACACCTACATTTAAAAATGTGTCATTACCTCACTTTGTGATTTTTGAATAAATAATAAAACCTTTGATCTAGGCTAAGTGCTTCACCAATCACACTATTTGGTTATATATGAACGACTAAAATTACAGTGTAAGAATTCTGCCTTCTGCTGTGGTAGTCCAGTTATATGGTTTGAGGTACTTACTACCCTACAGCTTCCCAGGTTGCTCAGTGGGTAAAGAAACCACCTGCAATGCGGGAGACGTGGTTTTCGATCCCTGGGTTGGGAAGATCCCTTGGAGGAGGGCATGGCAACCCACTCCAGTATTCTTGCCTGGAAAGTCCCATGGACTGAGGGGCCTGGAGAGCTACAGTCCATAGAGTCACAAAGAGTCAGACCAGACTAAAGCACCTGAGCACGCACACACTAGCCTCTCTGTGTTTCTGTTACTGCAGAATCTGTTTCCTATGAATTATGACTTCACTAACATTATCCCTCATACTTTTACTTTGTCTCCCTAAGGTCTGTAAGGGTAAAATGAGTCTGAACTTCAAGTCTAAGATCTGGTCTGTTATTTCAACTCTGTCACTTACCAGCCATGTGACTGAGTAAGATCCCTCCCTTTGCTAAATTTAAATCTCTTTGTCTTCCCGTCACCCTAGGACTATTATCAGATGATACAACTGATAAGTTCTGAGAATAACATCATGTACGGCTGGATCCAGGTGCTCCAACAATACTGTCAGGATGCTGCCATTCTCCAACCCTTGGCCGCTTTTCATCCCTTGGCTCAGTTTTCTTCTCATAACTCCTCTTTGCATGATAGAGCACAGCAGTTAAAGGTTTACATCTTTCCAGGTCCATTCCCAGTAGAGAAAGAAAATATCCCATTCACTATTTCCAGCATAAGTCATGCTCCTGTCCTTGAAAAGTCACTGTGGTCAGGAAGATGGGCTGACTTATCTAAGGCTGTATTACTGCCATCCTTGTGTCCTCAGAGGTCATTTAGACTATGTGAAATGAGAGTGAGAGGTGGGAAGAGTCTACAAACGGGGAATTAAGATGCTGTTATAAAAGAAGGGGGAATGTACACCATGATGGACATAAGCAGAGAGGTCTACTTCAGATGGAAAGGCGGATCCCACTTTGATATAAATGGCCTTTTACTAAGCCAGTATTTTAATTTTATCACCACCTCTGCAGGACTCACCTAGGGCACCAGCCTCCCCTACCAGTGCCTACTTTTGTTCCTGGTGGTTTTGAGAAGATACATTAACTTCAGAACTTTGAGATCTATCACTGCAGGCTTTTCCCAGGGTTGTGTCTGCTCTTAGAAACTCTTCAAGGGAGAGAATCATTCGTGCATGAGAACTCATCATGAGTAAGTAAATGACTGGCTCTCTAGAGTGGGGTCTTATAGCCTTGTCATTCTACAGCCTCATTTTTATCTATATTTACTAATTCACCATATGGTGGAAATTAAAGGAATCATCCAAATTCTTACTCCTGGAAGCTGGGGACCAGAGGAGTCTTCTTTGGGTACTAGCATTTAGTAGAAGTTTCCCCTTCTCTCAGACAGTTCCAATGTAACCATGTAGTTCCACCACCGAATGTCTCCTATAAGCCTAGGGGAGCACCATCTCCACCTTGTAGCTTACAGTGAGTCCCCTTCATGGGAACGAGTTCCATTCCAACAGCATATTCATAGGGCCAATCTGTCCAAAAGCCCAACAAGGCTAGCCTAAGACAATCAGCTACATAATACTGTACTATAATAGGTTTATAATACTTCTCACAAGTAATACACAAAAAGCAAACAAATACACACCCACACACAAAAATAAAGAAAACATTTCTAACCTTACAGTACAGTACCTTGGAAAATACGGTAGTATCAGCTATATCACCACTCTTCACATTTGCTTCCGGACATCTGGGCTTGAAATAAAGATACTGTACTACCGTGCTCTATACAGTACTTTACAGTAAAATACAGAAAAGCACAACCGCTTGTAGAGGATGCACGCACCTAACAATGTACACCAGACACGCAACTAATTTATGTGACTGGACACGCAAACACACGTTTGCAGCTTTGAGAGTTCGCATCTTGAAGGTTCATGTGTAAGCGAATTACTGTATTTCTGTTCCAGCTAAATATTAAAGTAGCCTCCATTCTGTTATCATCTGCTTTAGCTCACTTTGACTTTTCTTCTTGCTTAGCCATATCACAGCACCTGGTATTTTTTCTCCTTCAAACATTTCCCTCAACTCCCCTCTTTTTGGTAGCATTCTTTATTCCAGAGAGAGGGTCACAATTTGATAACCTCAAGAATGAGAGAAAGCATCACAAGACGGCCTCATGCCACCCCTGAGCATCTTGAGGTGATCCATGGATGGCAAGAATGCCAGCCATGCACATATTCAGACCCTTACCAGCGACCCTGCTTCCTGAGCCACTACTGGAAGACTCATTATATCCACTCTAAGATGGGACACACAGTTTTGAGGGCATAGCCCGCTGTGGCCTCCTTTGTCTGGAAAATCAATAAAGCTATTTCTTTCTATTTTACCCCAAACTCTGCTTCTGAGAGTTAATCCACATTGGTGTACACTGATCAACATTTCTAGGCCGTCTGCAACTGTGTTTGTCATAGTCCCACAGAGAGATTTCAGTGAGGCTTCAGGCAAGCCGCATCCCACTTGGACCTCAGCTCCTCTTCAGAAATGAAAATCATATGAACCATGGAGGTACTTTTCCTTTCTGGTGTGTTATTTTAAAAATTAAATGAGTTACATATGTGAGCTGCAGAGTGATGGTGTCATACCGGAAAAGTCTTCAGGATCAGAAGATGTGTAGGCATCATCTGTGGGTTTCTAGGGACAGAAACACTCCCTGATAATGTCATTTCACAGAGTCAGTCAAATTGTACAAAATGTCAAAGAGCCTTCTTGAATGTGTTTCAAATCTTGACATGTGAGTGACCATAAAGTTTTCTGGGCATTCTTCTACTCAGTCTGTGCCCCATTCCCAAACCCAGGGTTGGAGCCCACCATGTCTCAGCAGGGGTACCACCTCACCCCACTATACAAAATCAGACACCCCACGACGGGGTGTGTGCCCCAGAGGGAGGTATAGGCAGGTTCCCTGTGTTTTGAATCACCAGTGGGGGGCGGGGCCATCTGCTCATGCACAAAGACAGCTGCATTCCCCACTGTGAAGCATAGGCTGAATCACTGTCCAGAAAGTAAGTTTTACTGGCTTGAGAATGCAGAGAAATTCCATGTTACCGTGAAGCTGGTTGGGGCATAATTGTTGAAAGTAAGGAGATGTTTAATAATTTTTGAACTGACAGTACAGCGACGTGGCTCAGGAAATAGTTTATACTATTCATGGCTATCCTCACTTTGCACAGTTCTAGCATGTACACATTTCAGTTGCCATGATTTAGTTTGATAATACTAGTCCCCCAATATTATGGTTCATAGTTCACAGAATATGAACTGTGAATATGAATATGAACCACAGAATATGAACTGTGAATAACTGAATAGAGTACAAACTTGGTTGGTTTGATCTCTGGGTCAGGAAGATCTCCTGCAGAAGGGACTGGCTAGGGAAAGGTTACCCACTCCAGTATTCTTGCCTGGAGAAATCCATGGACAGAGGAGCCTGGCAGGCCCTAGCCCATGGGGATGCAAAAAGTCAGCATGACGGAATGACTAACACTTTCACTTTCACACTTTTCACTTTGTTCACTTCATTCCACAAATCACTACATAAATAACAGGTGCACCATGATCAGTGACCAGGCACATCCCTTCTTCCAAAGTCTGTCAGTAATTGGCCACTGTGTATCTGGTATGCTGTTTATACACAGACAACGAAAAAGGTAGCTGTGCTGCCTTCTTGTCTTCCAGTGATGAGCCCATGTGACATTTTATAGAAAAGGAATTGTGCCATTTGCAGAGATGTGGATGGACCTAGAGAGTATTGTACAGAGTGAAACAAGTCAGAAAGAAAAAAACAAATATCATATATTAATACATATATGTGTATTCCATGAATAGAAAAATGGTACAGATGATCTTATTTGCAAAACAGAAGTAGAGACACAGACATAGCGAACACACATATGGACACTGAGTGGGTAAGGAGGAGTGGGATGATTGGGAGATTGGGATTGACGTATATACACTTTGCTACTGTATATAAAGCAGACGACTAATGAGCATTGACTGTATAGAACAGGGAACTCTACTCAATGTTATGCGGTGATGTAAATGGGAAGGAAATTCAAAAAAGAGGGGATATAGGTAAACACACAACTGATTCACTTTGCTGTACAGCAGAAACTAACACAGCATTGTAAAACAACTTTACCTCAATAAAAATCAATTTTAAAAAAGAAATAGAATTCTATTAAAAAAGGAAAGGACTGGCCCACAAATATGCAAGTGCAAAGAAAAAAAAAAAAAGTGATGATGCTGGAAGCAAAATGTGAATAGGATATAATGGAGTTAGAAAAAAACAGTTGATCGGACCATGGGAATGTTGACATTGCCACCATTCAAAGAGATTCTAAATATGTAGCTAAAAGAACTTAGTGAAGACCAATTTACATTAATGAAGAAAGTGTTTTTGACAAAAAAGGAGGCAATATTCTAAAGCAAGTGATGTCAGCAGAACAATTCATGTTAAAGGAACTCTTGGAGATATTTCATGACATTGAACGAGAAAAGGATAAAATGCTAAAAGCTAATCCAAATTTAGAAAAGGAGATGACAATTCTCCAAGGCAGAGATAGAAAATATGTTTGCTTGTGTGATAAATTATACAAGGAGAAGACGAGACCTATTCAAATAATGCTTGATAAGTTTTTTTAACAACAAAAAAAATTCACTAATACTCACTGTTTCTAATAGTTTAATTATAGTGTACAAATGAATATTCGTTTTATTATTTTTAATTTCCAACAGCAAGAGCTTCAAAGTTTTAACAAAAACTTAAAGGTCATAGTACAATCATAATTACTATACTGATAATTAAGACTGTTTTGTATGGTTGTAGTGTACACAAACATTTTTATGGCCCTGTACTATCATCTAACAGGAAGACTGCTGATACATACATATTTGTACAGGGAGAAACTAGGTGACAATAGTCACAAAGAAATACATGTTCATTTAATGTCTATCAGATATAAAATGCAATTCTCGAAGCTGTGGGGAAGAAAAGTGAATTGGATGTGCTTACTACCCTCAAGGATTTCATGGTCTCCTTTAAGAAGATGAGGATTCCACATAAAGAAAGCATTTATAATGTAAGGATAGTTCACATTCAAAATGCCACTTTAAAGTAAACACTCTTAAAATAGGGACAACGTTTTTATTTAAGGGGAATATTTTGGCCAGGAACACATCTTGAAAAAAGGGAAATTAAAGTATAAAAACAGGTGTATCTTTTCATTTATCAGCATTATTTCAAAATTCAATAATGTCCTAATTTATAAGATGCATAAAATAGGACCACGTTTTCTGCTGGCATGATTTTTCTTTAGTTTTACAGAAGCAAAATGCACCACTCTTTGCTTTGTGTTGGATTTTTAAGCCACCATTAAAAAATGATCAATTAAAAAAAATATTTTATGGTTCATCAATTTTCTACAAAGCTTTTCAACATCTTTCTGTATGCAAGTCCTTCTTGCTTGACACTCCTATGCAGTTGTAATTCTTAATGACTTTTCTCTCTTTCACTGGTCTAATTCTGCCATATTCTCACTAGTCCATGACTTAAGTTTAACTTGAGCAATTATCCTACCTCATTTTCATAGATGCCATAAGTCTTGCAGTTTGCAATCTGATTTTGTAGCTGCTTTGCACTGTTGTAAGTCTAAATTCTGGCAAGGAACAGAAAACTGTCAAATGAAGGTGATATGATGAGCTACACTGGGGGTCAACAAACTACAGCCCAGAAATAACTCTGGCCCACTGCCTATTTTTATAAATAAAGTTTTATTAACACACAGTCATGGGCAACCTTTCATACCTCTATTGTGCATGACTGCTTTCAGGCTACAGTGGCAGAGCTGAGTAGCTGTGACAGTGGCAATATGGCCCCAAAGCACAAAATATTTACTGTCTGGCAGTTTACAGGAAAAACCTTTCAATCTTTACTGTAGACTGATGCTCAGTTCAGTTCAGTCGCTCAGTCGTGTCCAACTCTTTGCAACCCCATGAATTGCAGCACGCCAGGCCTCCCTGTCCATCACCATCTCCTGGAGTTCGCTCAGACTCACGTCCATTGAGTCCGTGAAGCCATCCAGCCATCTCATCCTCGGTCGTCCCCTTCTCCTCCTGCCCCCAATCCCTCCCAGCATCAGAGTCTTTTCCAATGAGTCAACTCTTCGCATGAGGTGGCCAAAGTACTGGAGCTTCAGCTTCAGCATCATTCCTTACAAAGAAATCCCAGGGTTGATCTCCTTCAGAATGGACTGGCTGGATCTCCTTGCAGTCCAAGGGACTCTCAAGAGTCTTCTCCAACACCACAGTTCAAAAGCATCAACTCTATGTTCGATACAGGATACAGGAAGCTTGGGGCTGGTGCATGGGGATGATCCAGAGAGATGATATGGGATGGGAGGTGGGAGAGGGATTCAGGATTGGGATCTTGTATACACCCGTGGTGGATTCATGTCAATGTATGGCAAAACCAATACAGTATTGTAAAGTAAAAATAAAAATAATAAATAAATAAATAAAAAACAAAAGCATCAGTTCTTTGGCGCTCAGTCTTCCTCACAGTCCAACTCTCACATCCATACCTGATCACTGGAAAAACCATAGCTTTGACTAGACGGACCTTAGTCCGCAAAGTAATGTCTCTGTTTTTGAATATCAGTAAAGGTTTGGGGTTTATGATTCTTGCCTTCATGCCAACTTTTAAGAGTTAAAAAATGCAGTAAATATCTGACTAAGGAGTATCCCTCAATCTTAAAACAATGAAATTTTTATTATATTTCTAGTGATATGAAATGCTATAGTATTTTTAAAAATATTTTTTACACTTTATTTTAGAGAAGAAAGAGCTCCCTATGGTTAGACAGGAAAGGTCCTTGTGAAAGTTGGCATGTCTACAGGATTTCAAAGGATGCACAACACAAAGGGTCAGAACATGCTCTGGAAAAAACAATTTGGATGGCCATTCTCCGTAGTTATGGTAATAAACGATAATAAATCACCTTACTGAGATGGCAGAGTATAGTTAGCAGAAGAGATGGATAGAAGCTGGGTCTGATTAAAATATTCCTGATTCCTATAGAGCTAAGGGTGTTGGCAACAGTTCCAATTGGATCATAAAGAAGGCTGAACCCTTAAGAATAGATGCTGTCAAACTGTGGCAGTGGAGAAAACTCTTCAGAGTCCCTTGGATAGCTAGGAGATCAACCAGTCAATCCTAAAGGAAATCAACTCTGAATATTCACTGGAAGGACTGATGCTAAAGCTGAAGCTCCAGTACTTTGGCCACCTGATGCAAAGAGCCGACTCACTGAAAAAGACCCTGATGCTTGGAAAGATTGAGCGCAGGAGGAGAAGGGGGTGACAGCGGATGAGATGGCTGGATGGCAGCACTGATTCAATGGACATGACTTTGAGCAAACTCCAGGAGACAGTGAAGGACAGAGAAACCTGGTGTACTGCAGTCTATGTGGTTGCAAAGAGTCAGACACAACTTAGTGACTGAACAACAACCAGTAATAAAGATATAAGGATGGCTCTGGCAAAAGGTAACCAAGACACCTGCCACCTGCCCCTCTTAAAGTTCCTAATGGGGTACCATCCCAAAGCCCTAGTGGCGGTCAGTGTGGCTAGTTCTTTTCCAATTAGTGCTCAGATTTTGGAAGCAAGCCTAAGTGAAATTTCTCTTCCTGGTATTAACAAATCATTGAAGTCCTCCTTTTCAGGAAATCCTCAGGACCCAAAGGAGCAAGCCCTATGCCCTTAGTGATAGAATTTCGGGCGAGGGAGTAGGCCTGGTGGAGGCAGAGTTTTTCTCTCCTCAACAAAAAATTCAACTTTCCATGGGGTTACTTGGCCTTTCCTCCTTGAGTTACACATTTAGTCTGAGCCAGTCTCTTTCAAATTAAGGCTCTCTTCAAATCTATGATTGTCTGGCCAGCTCCTGGAACACAGCAAAGGTGTTCATCTCCAGAAGCCTTATCTCAGCAAGCTGTCTCGCTAATGACCACGCTCCTCGCCCACAAGGCCTAGGCAGTGACTAGCGACACAGGTGGTCCACAGGGCTGTGGAGTAGGATCACAGCCTTCGGATCTGTCTTAGACTTCGTCAGCTGGGAGAGGAGCCCAAACTGAAGCCCAGCAGCTGCCTGTCAAGGGAAGGAGCGCCTGCAGTGCCTTGAGTTCCAGGCTGTGCTTCAAAAGCAGCTGCCAGCCCAAGGTGTGAGGCCATACCAGCGGAGCCAGAAGCAGCTTTGCTGACTCTGCTCTGCTTCAAGGCTGCTTAGGGACCCTAAGCTGCTTGGGGAGTGAATTCTGTCCTGCATGTGCCTCTGGGGAATTTGAGTGATGGGTGGGTAGGATTTGGAACTAATGATAGAGTCAGTTCCCTGTTGCTCCAACTTGTTTTGTTTTGTGTTCCAGCAAATATAATTACAGACAGTAGTTTTAGGACGTTTTAACTGCTCCAAAGTTGCTTTCTTCCAAAACTTGGACTGTATGTTGCTGAGAAGGCATTCAAAGTCATTCCCAGTATACATCTGGCTTGAGTCCTGCCCTCACTTCATCTGCCTACTGGTGAATGGGCCAAACTTTTGTTTTCAATCAATTTTTATTGGAGGACAGTTGCTTTGAGCTTCCCTGGTAGCTCAGTGGTAGAGAATCTGCCTGCAATGCAGGAGACCTGTGTTCAATCCCTGGGTCAGGAAGATCCCCTGGAGAAGGAAATGGCAACCCACTCGAGGATTCTTACCTGAGAAATCGCATGGACAGAGGGGCTTGGTGAGCTACAGTCCATGGGGTCACAAAGAGTCAGACACTACTTAGCTAACAATAACAAAAACAAAGATGCTTTACAATGTTGTACTAGCCTCTGCTGTAGAGCAACATGAATCAGCTATACATACATACATACATATATATATATATATATATATATCCCCTCTTTTGGATTTCCTTCCCATTTAGGTCACCAGAGGGGCACTGAGTAGAGTTCCCTAGGCCATACAGTAGGTTCTCATTAAGTTACCTATTTTATACATAGTATCAATGGCTTAGTGATTAAGAATCTACCTGCCAGAGCAGGAGACACTGGTTCAATCCCTCTGTTGGGAATATCCCCTGAAGAAGGAGATGGCAACCCACTCCAGTATTCTTGCCTGGGAGATCCCATGGACAGAGAAGCCTGGTGAGCTACAATCCATAGGGTTGCAAAGAGTCGTACACGACTGAGTGCTCACACACATCAATGGTGTATGTGTGTTAATTCCAATCTCCCAATTCATCCCCTCCTCCTTCCCCTCCTTGGTGTCCATACATTTATTCTCTATGTCTGTGTGTTGCAGAAACCAGTACTTGAGAAACCAAGAACCATACTCAGAGAGTTGGAGAATTCAGCTTTCTTACACTGGTGGGCCCAGAGGAGTTAACACTCCAAGCTCTGATCCCCAAAGGGATTACAGAGTTTTTTATAGACAGACGATAGTGGGCGACACTAGCTGTTAATAGGCTGGTTTAAACTAAGGGGTTTCTCTTGTGCGGGAACAGCAGTCAAGATGGGGAGAGGGTACCTGACCTTTACACAGACAGGCATGATTAAACAAGTTTTCAGGGCCCAGGCAATTGCAAAGAACAGGACAAGGGTGAGTGAGATAAACTCCAGTTCCTAGTATTGCAAGTCCCCACTTTCTGAGACTATGTGACCTACATGATCTACGTGACCTAGACTTTGCGAGGGGCAAGCTGAGTTACAGAGGCAAAAGGAGACGGAGGTTATGTAAAATTTTAACTTTTCCCCTTCATGTGTCTCTGCTTCTGTTTTGCAAATAAGATCATCTACACCACTTTTCTAGATTCCACATGTATGTGTTTGTATGTACAATAGTTGTTTTTCTCTTTCTGACTTAAATTTTCAGGGCACTTGTAACCACTTCTCCTTGGCCATCTCAGACCCTATGACTTCTTCCTGCTCAAACACGTTTACCACACCAGCCATCTTCCCTACTGGCCTGAAAGCTCTTTATGAGCAGAGACTGTCCTGCTCAGCTTTATATATTCTTTATTTCCTAGTATTAGGACGTGCTGGTACTGCATGCTGTGTGACACAGGCCAAACGGCTTTGCCACTCTAATCCTCAGTTTTCTTTACTATAAAATGAGGGAGTTGAAATAAATGGTCCCTTAAGTCCCATCCAGCTTTTACGCAGGGCAAAATACTACCCAATTTGGCTCTTATTAGCTATGTTACTATAGACAAGTTTTTACCTTCTGAGACCACTTTCATTTTTGGGAAGAGGAATAATACCCATTCCCTGTAAGCTATATGCATATTAAATATTTATTATTACATAATTACTAAGGGCTGCTTTCCTTTCCATAAATAAATGCAAGAAAGCTGTAAAATGAGATCTATCATTTTTGCCATAATCCAGATGATAAAATATGCTCAAGGAAATGAAGTAACTCCTCCAGGATTACATGGTTAGGAAATAGACAAGTTAGCTTTTAAACCTAAGCAGCCTCCAGAGCAGCCTCTGTTGTCTTTACTGAGTTTGCATGAGAAATGAGTAATTTACAAGCCAGCATCACAATAGCCCCCAAATTGGCAACCATTCTTTTTGCCAAGAACAAAGTCCATGATGTATCAAAGGGCATTTAAGGTTTTCTCAGTTACCTGACTTTGACTTTAACCTTCAACTTCCATGTTCTTTAAACATAACTTAGACCCAGGCTACTTATTTTCAAGGCTTCCCTGATGGTTCACTTGTTAAAAATCCACCTGTCAATGCAGGAGATGTGAGTTTGATCCAAAGGTCCAGAAGATCACCTGGAGAAGTAAATGGCTATCCACCCCAATATTCTTGCCTGGGAAATCCCATGAAAAGAGGATTCTGGTGGGCTACAGTCCATGGGGTTTGCAAGAGTCAGACACAACTTAGCGACTAAACACTAACAATTTGTTTTTAAACTGTGAATAAAAAACACCTTTGTTTATACTGGGTTCTTACTAAAATGCATCTTACCATTTTTGTATAAAGTCTCCTGGTAGAAACCTTTTCCCCTCTTTGTCTTCCTAACTCAAAGGATCATATTTCTAGGAAAACTTGTCTCATTACCATTCCCTTCACTTTCCCGAAAATGTGATTCAGTGATTCTCATACAAAGAAAGTTCAGCAGAGGGAGACATTGCTATGGGCTGGTAAGGACTGGGAGTACATCCTGAATGGGAAGGGGCAGAAGCAAGGCAGGAAGAATTCTTTTGGACACTGGCACAATTCCTAAAGAAGAGACTTCTGCATTCCTCATTTCTGTTATTTGTCAAACTAACTGGGATGTGGGATAAATAACCTGAGTAGAAGATAGTTGAGATCATATTTTAAAAAGCTTTGAATATCAGGATAAGGAATCCGGACTTCAACCTGTGGCTCAGCTTTGTTCTGGGGGCTCTCAAGCCATGTGCCTCACTTGGAGTGCTCGTTAAAAGCAAAGGTTATGGATCCATTCCAGTCCTACTGAATCCTAGTTTCACAGTTTCATAGTTTAATAAGCACCCTAGAGGACTTTAGGCACCTTGCAGTTTGAGAAACTGTATCACAGAATTTGGGAGAATACTGTTTGTGAAAGGACCTTCAAGTTAGAATGACAGTGGGGACTTACTGAGGAAGATGGTTCTGGTAGCAATTTGGACCAGGGACTGGAGAAAGCAGTGAACCCATTGAGGGCTCCAGCAACTGTCCTCAAAGATTATGATTCCAGACTGCCCTTGATGGTTGACTATGAGCAGATCTTGATTGCTAGAATCCTGTCATCTCCAATAAATGACATTTTTCAAGTTTCAGTTAGTCTTCCCACAAGCTGTAAGGTTGTCAAGGTACTACAAAATGCATGGTCTAAAGACTAACTTTTGACTAGAACTGAGATCTCTTGATGTCAGATGAGGACTTTTTTGACAAGTGACAACCAGGGGACTAAGGCTATATGTCCTTTTTATCAAAAATAAAGAACAAACATCTAGATCTCCCAGGGTACATTGCAGTGAAGCTTTTAGTTGCAATGAAAATCCCCAAGTTATGCCCTGTACTTGACTAAATGTATAGAAATTGGGAAAGTGGACAGCTAGAAATGTATGTTCTCTGAATTATACTGCAGGGAGCCTAGAAAAGGCTGAAGGAACCCTCCTGGCTTTGCTGGGATCATAAAACGAAGGCAGATAAAGCCAGTTCTGAATATTTCTTCAAATGCTACTCAGTGAGTAAAGAGAACAGAACCCTGATGGAAAGCGTATATGACTCAGCATCATTAGTGTTTCCTTAAGTTTGGTACAGCCTGAATTTTTAGGGAATCAGAGGGGTGGGAATGGTAATGAGAGATTAAAGGGAACAAAGGATTGTACCACAGTGATTTTCAGTTTTTCCTTTCCATCAGGCCACTTTGTCTCAAGCCAGATAAAATGCAGGATCAATAAAATAGCAAGTCATCTACTCCCTACTCCCTTCCCAGTTACATATTGCATCTGAATCCCTTCAAAATCATATTTCTTTTACAGTTATTGGTCCACACTTTAAATTGACCATCTATATCCATTAAATGGAGATTTACTCAGGCTTCAAGGGCTGGAATCATTAGAAACAGAGATTGATGAGAAATAGCCTCTGGCTTAGTCAGATATTAACTCCATTTTGTTTATCAGGATCACTCTTAAGTATAGCATTTTTGGTATAACCATTTCATTGGGAACAGAGATAGACAGTGAGTGATTATTGGAAGACAACTATCTCTGAATGCTTAGCCCCTGAACATCGAGTACCAATACCTCATACAAGGTAATTACTTAAGTGGTATGAATGAATGGTAGGAATCAATCACTCCAAGGAAATCATATTTTAAAAGTCATAAATTTTGATCTAAGTCAAAGAGTCAGACACGATTGACTGACTGAACTGAGCTAAAGTCTAAGACAAGGAAAATATAACATAAATAAGTTCCTCCTTATCAGTAACTACTTTAAATATAAACAGATTTAACTCTCCAAAGAAGAAACAGAGATTGTTCTGCTGAGGGCCAGACAACCACTATCAGCTCTGTGGTTCAGGGATATTACTTAGCCACTCTGTAACTCATTTTCTTATCCTAAAATAAAGATTATGAAAGTTTTCCTGATCAACTTTATTGTGAGGATGAGGAGTGGATACATGGAATGTCTAGGATAATAGCCTGCCATGCAGCAAGCTCTCACTTAAATCTGCTATTTTGGGTGATGCTACTGTCATGGAGGGATTGGGGGCAGGAGGAGAAGGGGACAACAGAGGATGAAATGGCTGGATGGCATCACTGACTTGATGGACGTGAGTCTGAGTGAACTCCGGGACTTGGTGATGGACAGGGAGGCCTGGCGTGCTGCTATTCATGGGGTCTCAAAGAGTTGGACATGACTGAGTGACTGAACTGAACTGAACTATCATGTTGAATGAGAGAATGCTGATCTCTTCCTTCTGCTTGTAAGATACAAAAAAAAAAAAAGAGGAAAGGGTATTTCTCTTAACACACTACAGTGGGTGGTCAATAAAAGACTATCGAATAAATGTATTAATTAAGTTAATGTCTGTGGATGAAAGAGAAAAGAAATATCAGCCTGAGGCATCAAGAAAACAACAGCATGGAATAAATCAGTGTGAAACAAGAAAAAATGGTATTGGCAGAATGGATTTTTCTAAAAAAAGTATCAAAGTTATTTAGTTCTAGAACCAAAGACATAAAAAGCACAAAAGGTTTATGACATGGGATTTGACAGTGATTTCTCAGATATGACACCAAAGACATAGGCAGAAAAACAAAAAATAGACCAATTGGACTTCATACATTTCAAAATATGCATTAACAGATACTATCAACAGAATGATAAAGTAATCCAAAGAGTAGAAGAAAATATTTGTAAATCATATATCTGACAAGGGATTAATATTCAGAATATATAGAGAACTCCCAAAACTCAACAACAAAAGAACAATCAACCCAACTGCAAAATGGGCAAAGGCCTTGACTAGATATTTCTCCAAATAAGACATGTAAGTGACCAATAAACACATGGAAAGATGCTCAACATTACTATTTTTAGGGAAATGCAAATCAAAACCACAATGAGATACCACCTCACATCATTAGGATGGCTATTATCAAAATATACAAATAAAAGTGTTGGGAAGGATGTGGAGAAACTGGAATCCTTGTGCACTCTTGGTGGTACTGTAAAATGGTATAACCACTGTGGAAAACAGTATGGAGGTTCCCCAAAGAATAAAAAATTGAGTTTTCATATGATCCAACAATGTCACTTCTGGAGATAAGCCCAAAAGAATTGAAAGCAGGGTCTCAGGGAGGTATTTATACACCCATTTCCATAGTATGTTATATCTGTATCACATACCCATAATATGCAAGAACAAGGATACTCCATTTCTGTGGTATTCTTTCCATAAACTCACAATCCCAGGCTAATCTTGAGAAAACAATGAGACACAATTGGATTGAGGAATATTTTACACCTGGCCAGTATTCCCCAAGACTTTCAAAGCCATGAAAAGCAAGGAAACACTCAGAAATTGGCAGGAACCAGAGGAGATGGAGGAGATGATGGCAAAACACAGCATGGTATCTGTGCTGCTCTGGATCCTAGAAAAGAAAAGACACCAGTGCAGAACGGCTAGACCCAGACAAAGTCCAAACTATACTTAACAGTGAATATCAGCTTCTGTTTGACAGATGTATCACAGTAATGTAAGAAATCAACAATGAGGGGTATATACGAGAATTCTCTTTCCAATCTTTACAATTTTCCTATAAACTGGAAATTATTCCCAAACAATAAGTTTAGCTTAAAAACTAATTAAAATATTCAGTTATTTCCTAATTGGTATACCATGGTATTTAATATTTATCCCTACAAAACAATGGGTTACCCTGAGTTCAAACTCTCTGATAAATGAAAAGCAAAATATTTTTTAAAAGAGCCCCAGATTAAACCACTGAGGATTATTTACCATAAATTACACAACACATCCTGCAATCTACTTTTGAATAAGATACACTGCATCACAAAATACTGGAAACAGTGAAACAGTAATAGCTGGGTGTCTTAATTTGTGGCCTTAAGTTAATTTCTAAGACAAAACTGGGCTCTAGAGATATTTCTTAAAGCTATAGCAACTACATTAATTGTATAATTCTAATATCCAAGAACATGTCATTTTTTTGTCTGTTTTTACTAGCTTAGTCTTGTCTTTGTCAATAACTTAGACATGCCACACAGCCCAGTAAAACTATTTGTTATCATAATATAGTGCCAGCCATTTGTTTGTTTGCTTTGCTTTTTTTCTGCAGAGAGGAATATTTGGTGTTCAAGTATAGACATTCTTTTGTGTGTGAGTGGAGAAGGAAATGGCAACCCACTCCAGTGTTCTTGCCTGGAGAATCCCAGGGATGGGGGAGCCTGGTGGGCTGCCGTCTATGGGGTCGCACAGAGTCAGACATGACTGAAGTGACCTAGCAGCAGAACAAAAGTAGCTCAGAACAGAGGAAACCATGGAACCAAAAGACAAAAGTGAGTGTGTGAGAGAAAGAGATGGAGTAGTCTCTTTCATTATTTCTAACCCATTGTAGCCTCTTGTACAGAGGCTTTTAAAATACATTTCTAAAATACATTTAAACACACCAGTACACAGAATAGACTGATCTCTCTCAGCTGCTTAGGGACATAAAAAGCATAGAAAAATAAACTGAGAATTTGGAATAATTCAAACTACTGCTTCCTCAAAGAGCAATGAGTGTACAAGTTAAAAATGAGATAAATGACTAATTCCTGAAACTCAGACATCTCCTGATTAATGCACTGTCACCATTACAGATGAAGTCGTAAGAGTCAGTGAGGTTGAATTATTAGGCTCTGACCACATAACTGATAAGTGATGGATACAGGATTAAAACTTATTTCTTTTATTTCAGAACCCACAGTCCAACTTTAAACCATACTGGTTCTAAATACAGTGATATTACTGGTCATACAGGTAGTCTCTGTTAAAATTAGGATTAACAGCAATCTTCAGTCATCATACAGAGACACATCTGATCTTTTTCCCTCTGAAAGTGCAGTTGCTGTCAAAAAGTATGAATATTTGAATCAACACTATGTTAAACTGCTTTCTGTAACACTTGCATCAGTTGCTAAACAAGTGTCACACACTTATCACAGCCTCTCTTGCAACAAATATTATTGTAGCCCTTTTCAGTCACGTGACATACCTTGTTTTCATTTGTATTTCTTGATTACATATGTGGCTGGGTGTATTCATATGTATTGGCTTTTTATAGTCATGCATTTGTTTTATTTTTATTTGGCTCTTGGTAAGTGATTTGGTTTTATGATCATCACTCATGGCTCATTATTTTCAAATAAGTTATTGAATGCCAACCCTGATGCTGGGAAAGAGTGAAGGCGGGAGGAGAAGGGGATGACAGCGGATGAGATGGTTGGATGACATCACCGACTCAATGGACATGAGTTTAAGTAAACTCTGGGAGCTGGTAATGGACAGGGAGGCCTGGCGTGCTGCAGTCCATGGGGTCACAAAGAGTCGGACATGACTGAGCAACTGAACTGAACTGAATCCTAAGTCAGATATTTTTCCAGATGCCAGGATTACACTGGCAAACAAAATAGTTTTCAATCTGTGTCTTATGGAATTCACACACCAGCGGAGAAAACATTGAACAAATGGTGAGAGACGTGAGGAGCATACACTAGGAGGGCCTGTTGTGATCTGGAGTTCAGGAGAGGCATCCTGAAGATGTGACCGAGACCAAAACATAAGTGAAGTGCAGCTGCATGAAGGGGGAGGGCCAGTAACAAGTACAACAACTCGAAGATAATGTGAATATCTTTTACTGATTTGAAAGAGTTTAGCGAGCTTTGTTTTTCTTGATAGATATCTTCAGTCTATATTAAGGGTATTAATCTTTAATGTCATTTGTTATCAACATCATCTATCCTTTTCCTTACACTTCAATTTGGGGTATTTTCACTCAGAAATGTTTTTGCTTCCACACAAATTACAATAAATGATCCTTTATTTTTTGTGTATATTTCAATATACTTCATAACTTTATCTCTGCTACAAAACCTAATATTCTCCAGCTCATAGATGTGTGCCATCTATTTTATTCATCTTAATTCCTCTTCTAGTTGAAACCATTTTCCCATTTCTTTATCTTCACTTTCTTTGGAATTGGAATCAAAACTGACCTTTTCCAGGCCTGTGGCCACTGCTGAGTTTTCCAAATTTGCTGGCATATTGAGTGCAGCACTTTCACAGCATCATCTTTCAGGATTTGAAACAACTCAACTGGAATTCCATCACCTCCACTAGCTTTGTTCGTAGTGATGCTTTCTAAGGCCCACTTGACTTCACTTTCCAAGATGTCTGGCTCTAGATTGGTGATCACATCATCATGATTATCTTGGTCTGAAGATCGTTTTTGTACATTTCTTCTACGTATTCTTGCCACCTCTTCTTAATATCTTCTGCTTCTGTTAGGTCCAGACCATTTCTGTCCTTATGGAGCCCATCTTTGCATGAAATGTTCCCTTGGTATCTCTAATTTTCTTGAAGAGATCTCTAGTCTTTCCCATTCTGTTGTTTTCCTCTATTTCTTTGCATTGATCGCTGAAGAAGGCTTTCTTATCTCTTGCCATTCTTTGGAACTCTGCATTCAGATGCTTATATCTTTCCTTTTCTCCTTTGCTTTCGCCTTTCTTCTTTTCACAGCTATTTGTAAGGTCTCCCCAGACAGCCATTTTGCTTTTTTGCATTTCTTTTCCATGGGGATGGTCTTGATCTCTGTCTCCTGTCCAATGTCATGAACCTCATTCCATAGTTCATCAGGCACTCTATCTATCAGATCTAGACCCTTAAATCTATTACTCACTTTCACTGTATAAGGGATTTGATTTAGGTCATACCTGAATGGTCTAGCGGTTTTCCCTACTTTCTTCAATTTAAATCTGAATTTGGTAATAAGGAGTTCATGATCTAAGCCACAGTCAGCTCCTGGTCTTGTTTTTGTTGACTGTATAGAGCTTCTCCATCTTTGGCTGCAAAGAATATAATCAGTCTGATTTTGGTGTTGACCATCTGGTGATGTCCATGTGTAGAGTCTTCTCTTGTGTTGTTGGAAGAGGGTGTTTGCTATGACCAGTGCATTTTCTTGGCAAAACTCTATTAGTCTTTGCCCTGCTTCATTCTGCATTCCAAGCCCAAATTTGCCTGTTACTCCAGGTGTTTCTTGACTTCCTACTTTTGAATTCCGGTCCCCTATAATGGAAAGGACATCTTTTTGGGGTGTTAGTGCTAAAAGATATTGTAGGTCTTCATAAAACCGTTCAACTTCAGTTTCTTCAGCATTACTGGTTGGGGCATAGATTTGGACAACTGTGATATTGAATGGTTTGCCTTGGAGACGAACAGAGATCATTCGTTGTTTTTGAGATTGCATCCAAGTACTGCATTTCAGACTCTTTTGTTGACCATGATGGCTACTCCATTTCTTCTGAGGGATTCCTGCCCGCAGTAGTAGAAATGATGGTCATCTGAGTTAAATTCACCCATTCCAGTCCATGTTAGTTCGCTGATTCCTAGAATGTCAACGTTCACCCTTGCCATCTCTTGTTTGACCACTTCCAATTTGCCTTGATTCATGGACCTGACATTCCAGGTTTCTATGCAATATTGCTCTTTACAGCATCGGATCTTGCTTCTATCACCAGTCACATCCACAACTGGGTATTGTTTTTGCTTTGTCTCCATCCCTTCATTCTTTCTGGAGTTATTTCTCCACTGATCTCCAGTAGCATATTGGGCACCTAATGACCTGGGGAGTTCCTCTTTTGGTATCCTATCATTTTGCCTTTTCCTACTGTTCATGGGGTTCTCAAGGCGAGAATACTGAAGTGGCTTGCCATTCCCTTCTCCAGTGGACCACATTCTGTCAGTAATCTCACATGCTAGTAAAGTAATGGTAGTAAAGTAATGCTCAAAATTCTCCAAGCCAGGCTTCAGCAATACGTGAACCGTGAACTCTCTGATGTGCAAGCTGGTTTTAGAAAAGGCAGAGGAACCAGAGATCAAATTGCCAACATCGCTGGATCATGGAAAAAGCAAGAGAGTTCCAGAAAAACATCTATTTCTGCTTGATTGACAATGCTAAAGCCTTTGACTGTGTGGATCACAAGAAACTGTGGAAAATTCTGAAAGAGACGGGGATACCAGACCACCTCACCTGCCTCTTGAGAAATCTGTATGCAGGTTAGGAAGCAATAGTTAGAACAGGACATGGAACAACAGACTGGTTCCAAATAGGAAAAGGAGTACGTCAAGGCTGTGTATTGTCACCCTGCTTATTTCACTTCTATGCAGAGTATATCATGAGAAATGCTGGGCTGGAAGAAACACAAGCTGGAATCAAGATTGCCAGGAGAAATATCAATAACCTCAGATATGCAGATGACACCACCCTTATGGCAGAAAGTGAAGAGGAACTAAAAAGCCTGTTGATGAAAGTGAAAGAGGAGAGTGAAAAAGTTGGCTTAAAGCTCAACATTCAGAAAACGAAGATCATGGCATCTGGTCCCATCACTTCATGGGAAATAGATGGGGAAACAGTAGAAACAGTGTCAGACTTTATTTTGGGGGGCTCCAAAATCACTGCAGATGGTGACTGCAGCCATGAAATTAAAAGACGCTTACTCCTTGGAAGAAAACTTATGACCAACCTAGATAGTATATTGAAAAGCAGGGACATTACTTTGCCGACTAAGGTCCGTCTAGTCAAGGCTATGGTTTTTCTGTGGTCATGTATGGATGTGAGAGTTGGACTGTGAAGAAGGCTGAGCGCCAAAAAATTGATGCGTTTGAGCTGTGGTGTTGGAGAAGACTCTTGAGAGTCCCTTGGACTGCAAGGAGATCAACCCTGGGATTTCTTTGGAAGGAATGATGCTAAAGCTGAAACTCCAGTACTTTGGCCACCTCATGCGAAGAGTTGACTCATTGGAAAAGACTCTGATGCTGGGAGAGATTGAGGGCAGGAGGAGAAGAGGACGACCCAGGATGAGATGGCTGGATGGCATCACGAACTCGATGGACATGAGTCTGAGTGAACTCCGGGAGATGGTGATGGACAGGGAGGCCTGGCGTGCTGCGATTCATGGGGTCGCAAAGAGTCGGACACGACTGAGCAACTGAACTGAACTGCACTTAATCTTCACTACCACTACTATCAATACAGTATGTGTTAGCTATTGTTGTGTAACAAACTAACTTAACACCTAGTAAAGGAAAAGTGAAAGTCACTCAGTCATGTTTTTGCTAACCCATGGACTATACAGTCCATGGAATTCTCCAGGCCAGAATACTGGAGTGGGTAGCCTTTCCCTTCTCCAGGAGATCTTCCCAACCCAGGGATTGAACCCAGGTCTCCTGCACTGCAGGCAATTTCGTTACCAGCTGAGCTACCGAGGAAGCCCAATAGGAAGGCCAATATAATTTATTATTGTTCAGAAGTCTATGGTTTTCCTGGATGTTTCTGGTGATTTGAGCTGGACTGGCAGGGCTCAGTTAGACATCTGGGTTCAGCTCTAGTTAGTAATGTAGTTCTGTGCAGGCCTCTTACATGTCTGGGACCTCAGCTTGGTCAGCTTGGCTGATTGAGCTCTGCTGCAGCTCTGTTGACCTCCATCCTGCAGCGGGCAGCTGGACTTGCTCTTGCAGTTGAGGCAGAGTTCCAAGAAAAGGAGCAAAAATGTGTAAGGCCTTGGCTGAAACCGAAACAACATTGTTTCCACCACATATTATTTGCTAAGGCAAACCCCCAAATTAGTTTTATACACAGAAGATAAGGAAATAAACTATCTCTTCATGGGCTGCTGCTGCTGCTGCTAAGTCGCTTCAGTCGGGTCCAACTCTGTGCGACCCCATAGACGGCAGCCCACCAGGCTCCCCCGTCCCTGGGATTCTCCAGGCAAGAACACTGGAGTGGGTTGCCATTTCCTTCTCCAATGCATGAAAGTAAAAAGTGAGAGTGGGAGAGGCCATCAAATTACAAAGGAAATGAATGCAAGAAGTGATGAAGGATTTGGGGTTCCTTTTGAAATCTACCATAACCACCAACGTTATGAGGGCAGGGGATTCAGGAGAAGGGGCAATAGAGGGTGAGATGGTTGAATGGCATCATCTTCTCAGTGGACATGAGTTTGAGCAAACTGTGGGAGACAGTGAAGGACAGGAAGCCTGGAGTGCTGCAGTCCATGGGGTTGCAGAGTCAGACACCACTTAGCTACTGAACAACAAAACCATTAAATGGAATTTTTGTTTCCTTATTTTAATTGGTTTAAACTTCCTCTTCCTTCAAGGTTCAATTCAAATTCACTGATTAATATTTCATATTGCACATCCAATGCCTAATACTTAGCATGTATTTCACCAAACACTATTCCAAACATTTTGGGCCCTTACCTGAGTTAATTCTCACAAGAAAATGTGAGATAGGTACTATTATTGCTCCCATTTTATAGGTGAAGAAGGGGTTCTGAAGTAACTTTTCTCAAGGACTCAGAGCTAGAATGTCGAGCCTAAATGCACATTTAAGCATAACAAGGAAGTTCATGATTTAACCTCTGAGTTATACTTTCTTAAAAATCTAAGCTCTTTATGGAAAGCCATGAAAAATGTTATATTAAATCAAAGTAGCCATATACCACTTTCTTCTAAATCAAATAACATTTTTAATTAGTTTATATAGTATAAACTGAGGGACAGGAGTCATTGATTCTAAGAGTCTCCAACACTGATAATACTATCCATTCATGTACTTTCTTTCTACAAATTAGAAGTAAAACCACATTTACTCAGTTTTTAAACAAGTTTTTGGTCTTTTTTCATGGCAGTGGGGTTAGAGAAATCCTTGCTCTAAAATAGGTAAGGTAAGATTAGTCTTGTTATTATAATATATTGGGTTGGCCAAAACAGTTTATTTGGGTTTTTGCATAGGATGTTGTAGAAAAACCAGAGCAAATTTCTTGGCCAGCCCAATATTTCAGTTCTTTGAGATCAGAAATTAGGTCTTCTATGACTGCCTGTGTCCCCTGTGTGTATAAAGGATGATAAATATAATTGTGGAACTAGAGACTCTTAGAGGTCATCTGGTACAAACTTTATAAGAGAAAAACAGACCCATAGAAGAGGTTTGGCTCCAAACCACTTGAACAACTGGTGACACTTTTTGGTCTAAACCCTGTTCTGTCTATTCCCAGCTCCGAGATCCTCTCCCATCTTTGCCTGATGCACTTGAATACAAAGGAGTAGTATTTCCTTTCCTTTATATACAGTGCTATAGGTGTTTGGTTTGGTCTTTTTCTCTAACTCATAAACTTGCCAGACTCAGCGCTCCTGGGAGTGTTAAAGCAGAATGCGCTTATTTACTTTTATTTTTTGTACTATTTTCCTTCTTCTTTATGATCCTGGCTTCTGTGTGACAGAAACACATAAAAATTGGCATAAAAGTAGGAAAATGTGCCCCAGATGCTGTATTAACTGTAAGATAAGTTTAAATGCCTCCAAAACAGGGTCTGGTCTCTTTTGTGTCAGCACCCAAAGCAGCTCATCCTGAAGTTTTCTCTTTGTCTCTAATACAGGGACATGGTGTGGAGCAAAGACTCCACCAACCAACCAATGGCTTCACAACAGGTCAGACTGGGCAGCTGTTAAGTCTGGGCAGATAGGCAGCAATAAGAAAAACCAGAACTCTGGTTCTGTCTCAGAAAACACTGTTGAAAACCATCTGGGAGTGGATTTCATCCCTGGGACCCTGATAGGACCAGAGAAACAGATTTTTTGGCAAAAGTGGGAAGTAATAAGGTCATGTCTAGGACTTCCCTGCTGGTCCAGTGGTTAAGTATCTGCCCGCCAGTGCAGGGGACATGGGTTTGATCTCTAGTCCAGGAAGATTCTACATGCCGCGGGGCAACTGGGCCCTTGCTCCACAACTGTTGAGCCCATGCACCGCAATAAGAGAAGTCACTGTAATGAGAAGCCCATGGACCACAACTAGAAAGGAGTCCCTGTTTACTGCAACTTGAGAAAAGCCAGTGCAGTCAAAATTACATAAATAAATTTTTAAAAGCACGTTGTAACATCAAATTAAAAGCAAACAAATAAGATTCTGTCTGGAACTGGTGTTTTCAAAGCTCCTTTTTTGTCTAAGGGGTTCGAAGAAGGGCTCACCAGCACTGCCATGCTCTCCGCCATCCTCCAGGGTTGCATGCCTGGCTCCATTCTCATCATAATCACAGTCACGAGTCATCCTGCATCACCACTGCCCTACCTACGGCCCTCCAGTACCTCCGCACTGGATGTACGAACTCCGGCCCCAAGTTCACAGGGCTGTTCTCCTATGGTTCCTGCTCCTCTTCTGCCCCTCACCTCTCTCCATCCTTATCAGTTCAGTTCAGTTCAGTCACTCAGTTGTGTCCGACTCTTTGCGACCCCATGAATCACAGCACGCCAGGCCTCCCTGTCCATCACCAACTCCCAGAGTTCACTCAGACTCACGTCCATGAAGTCAGTGATGCCATCCAGCCATCTCATCCTTGGTCATCCCCTTCTCCTCCTGCCCCTAATCCCTCCCAGCATCAGAGTCTTTCCCAATGAGTCAACTCTTCTCATGAGGTGGCCAAAGTACTGGAGTTTCAGCTTTAGTATCATTCCTTCCAAGGAAATCCCAGGGCTGATCTCCTTCAGAATGGACTGGTTGGATCTCCTTGCAGTCCAAGGGACTCTCAAGAGTCTTCTCCAACACCACAGTTCAAAAGCATCAATTCTTCGGCGCTCAGCCTTCACAAACCTCCTGCAGCTTCTCAGGGGCTTTGTGCTCTTCCTACTCTCCACATCTCCACATGTGCTGCTCCGTCCAACTAGAACTTTTTTTTCCTCTCCTTCCCTATCCTACCCTCATTTGTAAACTGCAACCTACACAAATCTTCTTGGAAGGCTGTATGACACAGGCTTTTACTCCCTTTCCCTGGATTCTGCCCCATAATCCCATAGCAGCTTGGACCCCTTTACTATAAGGCTTCCCTGGTGGCTCAGATGGTAAAGCATCTGCCTACAATGCGGGACACCCGGGTTCAGTCCCTGGGTCAGGAAGATCCCCTGGAGAAGGAAATGGCAACCCACTTCAGTACTCTTGCCTGGAAAATCCCATGGATGGAGGAGCCTGGTAGGTTACAGTCCATGTGGTCGCAAAGAGTCGGACACGACTGAGCGACTTCTCTCTCTTTGTTATACCATAACTAAGGAAACGTAAGATATCAGTTTGTGCAACGTGCCAAATTATGTTATAATATGTATCTCTACCATCTAGCGTGAATACAGAGATCAGTATAAGTTAGCAGTTAAGGTAGTCATCCCCCCGTGCTTAATTCCTGGCTCTATCACTTACTGTGTGTGTGCTGAGTTGCTTCAGATGTGTCCGACTCTTTGAGACCCTATGGACTGTAACCCACCAGTCTCTTCTGTCCATGGGGATTCTCCAGGCAAGAATACTGGAGTGGGTTGCCATGCCCTTCTCCAGGGGATCTTCCCAACCCAGGGATTGAACCTATTACTTACATAAATTTGAGAATTTTCACTTAACCTCTCCAAATCTTGGTTTCCTCATCTACAAAACAAGAATAATCAATGGACCTACATCTTTGGGCTATGTTGAGAACTACAAATTAACTCATGTAAAGTTCCTAGTGGGGATTCCCAGGTGGCACTTATGGTAAAGAACATGCCTGCCAATGCAGGAGGTGTAAGAGACGTAGCTTCAATCCCTAGGTCCAGAAGGTCCCCTGGAGGAAGGCGTGGCAACCAGCTCCAGTATTCTTGACTTGAGAATCCTATGGACAGAGAAGCCTGGTGGGCTACAGTCCATGGGGGTCACAAAGAGTCAGACACGACTGAACAACATGGAACTTAACTTACTTAAAGTTCCTAGTACTGTGCTTAAGTCCTCAAATGTTAGCTATTATTATTAAGATGCTCATTGGTCAAAAACAGTGTATGAATAAAAAGCTAAAATTTTTGCCCTAGGTCTTAATGAACTTGCTGTTTAACCTGGATAAATCAATCCCCCTTTCTAGGTTTTAGGTTCTTCATCAGGAATCTTAGAAGCCTCAGCAAAATTATTTCTAAAGGGCCATACAGAGACTGGCAGGAAACTATTCCAGGCAGAAAACACTGGCAGTTCTGTTATTTAATTATCTTCCCCAAAACCTTTCATCTAGGTGAGTGATTTGACAAATGAGAATAATAAAGCCAAGAGAGGTAAGGTGACGTGCCTAAAATCTTATAGACAAATGGAAGAACAAAATCTAAAACCTGAGCTTAACAACCCAAGGCTAATATCTTTTCTCACTGCTATTATATCAGATTTTATCTTGAACAGAAGGAGTCTCACTTAATCTCTGTCACATCATGTTGTATGTAGGCAAAATAAGAATTTTCTTAAGATTATAGACTTTCAGAACTACAATGAACTTTAAACATATTCTGATTCTACAAATGTAGCCACTGAGGACTCAAAAGGTGAAGTTCATTCAAGGTCACACAGCATCACTGCGGGCTGCCTCTCATGGCCAACATAACCTTGATGGGTCTTTATTGGCTCATGGCCTTGATTTGCCTTGAATATAAATTATTTCTTATATGTTATATGCTTTAATCAAGGATCAATTCCATATAACCAACTAAGTAGAGAAAATAATCTGAAGTGGAACATTTTGTAAATGACATTTGCTGCTATTAAGCAAGGATTTAAGGAGTCTCAATACATGGATAATGGGTAGGACTCAATGATGTTTCCATTACATGTTAATCATTTTTTTTCAATGACAAATTTTTGAGTGCTGACTATGTGCTAGATCCTGGGATCTTAGGTACCTGGGATACTAAAATGGATTTTAAAAAGTCTCTTGCTTATTATAAAGTATTCATTTCTTGTCATGATTCATTATCTAGCCTTGAGGCATGGACTACTCTAGCTAGTTTTAAATGTGTGACCAAAATGGTTGAGCCAATGATTTAAAAAGCTTGGCATTTGTGATGTCAAGTATGTATGAAGATGCTTAGTGGATGATGGTTGGCTGATACTCCTTGGTACCAGAGTAACATCATCAAGCAGTCCCATTTGGTTTGAACATTTGGTTTTCTCCTGATCCAGGCCCAAAGATGGTATCCCTAGCCCTGGTCAGTTAGAGGACGCTCATGTCTAGAAAAGGTGGACCTACCTTTCACAAAAACACATTCCATCCCTGTTATCTTAATCATAGTGTTTTTGCCAGTCTTCTCCATGAAATCTGAGTTGAAAGGACAGGTAGATACCATTCACAAAGCCTGTGTTCTAGAAATGGAGAAAGAGCTGTCCAACGGCACAGAGTGAGTGAGATAAGCTAGGACTAGACATGGGGTCTCCTGGCTGACCCCATGTGATATCTCTGCTACAAATGCACTCCTCAGAGTGAACTCCTCAGAGGAAGAAGGTGCCTTTATTTCATCGAGGAATGAAAGGAAGTCTGAGAAGGGAAGTGGCGTGTGAGGATCATGTGTCTGGGAACTGACTGAGGTGAATCCAGAACTCAGGCTTCCTGACTCCAATGATATCATCCCCTCATTAAGAAGATCTGAGGACCATGTGCATGCCCAGGAAATGATGCCAGAGAAGCCTTAATCTGAAAATATTACGCCCCATTGCAAGTATAGAGTATTATTTTCTGGCCTCACCCAACTCAGGTTTAAGTCCTGACTCCACAGCCTTCTAGACTTGTTGATTTTTACCCCAGACACTGTGGGAGACCCTGAGGCAATATGGAGAGACAAGGAAGCCTCATTTAGCACGAACTTCCAGCTGCCCCCATCAAGGCTCCAGGCATATAAAACCAACCTGAACTCTCCAGAGTAACCCAGTCGTCAGTTAAATACCAGAAGAAACACCTAACTAATCCCTGCTCAAATGCCTGAGCCACAACATCATGAGATATAACACAATGTTGTCATTGAAGACATTGAGCTTAGGGCTAATTTGTTATACAGTAATAGATATCAGAACACCCTTCCATCCTTAATCCTTAGCTCAAAGTTTGACATATAGTGTGTGCATGTTCAGTCCCTAAGTCATGTCCAACACTTTGTGACCCCATGGACTGTAGCCTGCCAGACTCCTCTGTTCATGGGATTTTCCAGGCAAGAATACTGGAGAGGGTTGCCATTTCCTCATCCAGTGATCTTCCTAACCCAGGGATCAAACTCAGGTCTCCTGCATTGCAGGCAGATTCTTTATCATCTGAGCCACCTAGGAAACCGTTGGCATACAGCAGACAATCATAAATACCTTTTGAATGATGAAGCTATCAAGGCCATTGGAGCAGCCTCAAGAAACAGGAATAATTAATATGTCCTGAATGCCTGACCCTGTACCAGAGGCTTAACTCTTCACAGCAACTGTGTGAGGGATGTTTTGTTGTTTTTTCCCATTTTGCAAATATTGAAACTTAAGCACAAAAATGCGAAGTAACTTGCCTAAGGAGGTAACAGAGCTAGCAACTGAAAAAAATCAGAATAGATCCCAGTCATATTTAACCACCATGCTGTGCTGACTCCCGACAGTAAAATTCTACAGAGAGGGAAGTACGGGGGAGCTCTGGCACTTGGGTGAGAAGCGTGTGTGTCATGCTATGGTCATCTAAGAAACAAGAAGGGACAAACACACATAGAGACAAAGATAATGAGCCTACCTTCAGACAAGGTAATTACTCTCTTTCTTCTTAAAACCCCTTGATCTTGACCCTTAAGTCAGATCATGTAGCCATTTGGGTTGAAGGCTGAATCATTCAAATAATGATTCCACCACGCTTCTTATTCAATTTCAAATGTCATTTAGCCTCTCTGAGTCTCAGTTTACTAAATTAAAATGGGGATAATTATATTAGCTACCTCATTAAGTCATGGTGTTAAATAAGATATATGTAAAATGAGAGTGATCTGAGGGACAGGTAGTAACCATTTAACAGAAGTAATTAAAAACTAGAAACCTTAAAATAACAGCATGAGAACCCAAGGAGTCAAATCTTCTCCCTCTAGAGCTTGCTCTCTCTTCAGAAATTGCTTAAAAATCACTTCCTCCAGGTAGACGCATCCAGTTATTCTATTTTGTAAATCCAAAAATGTGTCAAAGAAGGAAAGCCTCATAGACCTACAGACGAGAGTACCAACTCTCACTCCACCAATTCTTAAATCAATAACATTAGGCCAGCTGTTCACTAAGCCTGATTTTTAAATATATCAAATAAATGTGTTTCTGGGCTGAATTATGTGAGATAATCATGGTGCTTTTATTGAAGCTCAATGACCAGCTCATCTCACCCCAGGAAACTTTACCATCAAGCAGTAGCAATATCTTGCTTTTCTGAACCCTTCTTCTCTCCATATTGTTCCCTCACTGAAGAGATATTCATTCTACACTAACTCTGGGTCAGCTTCTAGAAATAAAATAGTCCTTGCCCTAAGGGGCTAAGTGTTGAGAAAAGTCGTCAGCATACAGAGCTTAAAAATACGAGGCTGTCTATGCTCTCTTTGCATGTGTCTGCCTTCTCAGTTAGTTTAATAAACTTATGAAGGGAAAATCTTTCAAGTGTTTCTGCTTCTCTCCAACACCATCTCTCCAGTCTCCTCACCACCCTCTCTTGTCTGGCTGATGACAAGGACTCCTAACCCATCTTGCTGCACCCTCTTGAGTCAGCCATTCATCTATTCCTGATCCTGAAGCCACAGTGATATTCTTGCAAATTAGACAGAATTATTCCCTTTGTTAAAAGCTCCCTATCCATCCAGGGACTCTTCTTTCCTTTTTGAAAATAGAACATGATCTGTAATGTGCTGTAAAAGGCCTCTACGGTCTGGCCCTCGCTGTCCATTCCAGCCTCGTGCTGCATTACTTAAACCCTTGCAGCAGTTCTGTTACTCATACAATCCAAATTCCCTACTTCCATGGGACTGCTTTTCCTAGAGTAATAGCTCACTCTCTCTAAGTCTTTGTCAGTGACTATGAAAGCCCAAGGGAGTTGACCTGATAACTCAAGGCTGGTTCTTAGAGAAGATCAGTGCTCACTCAATGTTTTTATGAACCAAAAAATCTGAGAGCAAAAAAACCCAGCTATCTCACCCTCCACAGGCTTTTCATTATTTAAGGAGGAAATGGGAAAGGAGAAGGATATGCCAAAGGTTACCCAGTGACAGAGTGATAGACGAGTAAGGGTGCTGGGAATTCCCTGGAGTCTAGCCGTCAAGAATCTGCCTTCCAATACAGGGGATGCTGGTTCTATCCTTGGGCAGGGAACTAAGATTCCACATGCCACAGGGCAAATAAGTCCATGCGCCACAACTAGAGAAGCCTTCATGCCTCCACTGCAGAGTCCATGTGCTACAACCACCAAGCTGACATGCTACAACTAGAGAGAGGCCTGCAGGCCGCGACCAAGACCCATCACAGCCAAAAATAAATAAAATAAAATACTAGAAAGATAAATGAATAGTCACCTTTATTTAAAACAAAGAATAAGTATGCCAATGGAATTGATACCCTCCCCCCTCATTCTTCCCTGGTAGCAGAGTGATAAAGAGTCCACCTGCCAATGCAGGAGACGCAAGAGATGAGGGTTCGATCCAGGGTTGGGAAGATCCTCTGGAGTAGAAAATAGCAACCCATTCCAGTATTTTTGCCTGGAAAATACCATGGACAGAAGAGCCTGGCAGGCTACAATCCATGGGGTCACAAAGCATCAGACACAATTGAGCGCGCGTGCACACGCGCACGCACACACACACGCACACGCGCGCGCACACACACACACACACACACACACACACACAGCCCTCTCCTTAAAACAGATCCAGCACTTTCCCAGGTATGCGTGCTCCTCTTGGCTGTGGTATAAACATTACAGGAAGGTGTTGGAGGCTGAGCCTTGGGCTGCAGGGCCTTGATTTGCAAATGCGACACTGCCTGACAATTCCATCATTACTTTTTCATCACTGATCCCACTGAAAATGGATCCCATTCACAAAGAAACAAAAATAAATAAATGACCAATGAATATATAGAAAGATGTTCAAGCTCATTACTAAGCAGGGAAATGAAAATAAACACAACAGCCAGGGTGCATTCTTCACATGTCAGATTGGCAAACAGTAAAAAGAGGAATCATACCCAAGTTATAATCTTAAGGGTGTAAAGAAATGATGCTTTCATAAACTAATACTAATGGGAATGTAAACCAGGAAAATCTGTTGGCAAACTCTATCAGCTAAAATGTTCAACCCTTTGACAGAGGAATCAGATGTGTCCCACTGAAGCAGTTCTGTAGCATGCAGATATGTTTACAAGGCTACGCTGCAAATTGCATGTAATGGCAAAAAATCAGACACAACTCACAAGTCCATCAATAGGGAACTAAATAGGGCTGTCTCCACTTAATGGAGAGGATGTAATTGGTTTTTATAAGACCTATAGTATAATATCAACGTTTCAGAAGAGGATTTAAAAATTAGCAGGATATGAACCCAAAAGAGGGAGATGATATATAAAAAGTGGGCTTGAAGCAGTAGTATAAAAGTGAGTGTTTTGTGTTTTACTTTATGTGTTGTGTTGTTTAAAGCTTTTTGAATGGAAATGCCTTGTGTAACTAACAAACTTAAAGCTTGACAGGGGAAAAAATGAAGAGGATTAAAGGGGATCCATATCATCTTAATTTTGATTCAGCCCGACTTTTGCCTATGTAGATGGTTGGAAGTGTTGGAAACTCAAGAAAAGTCTTGATAAGAAATCTAGTGCTTATGAAATACTGCCACATACAGGAGGAAACTGCTGATTTCAGCAGTTTGGACAGTAGGAGTATAGCTGATTGGCAGATCACAGTGAGCTTGCTGTGTGCAAGTTGGCAGATGTGCAGGCCCACGAGGTATGTAGAGATCTTGCTAGATCTTTCATAGCTAAGGATGGCAGCATTGCAGCTCATAACTACCATTCAGGTTAAACCAGGTTTTTCCACCTCTGTGAGCAAGGGTTTTGCTTCTTCCACACTCACTTGCCTGTTCTCTCAAACTCAGACTGTGTAACTACAGACCACCTGCATTCATTTTCTATTGCTGCTAAAACGAATGACCACAGATTTGGTGGCTTAAAACAATAACACAGTCTTAGGAGGTGACAGTTCTGGAGGTCAGAAGTCTGAACAGGGTCTTACAGAGCTAAAATCGAGATGCTGGCAAAGCTATGTTCCTTCTATAGGCTCTGGCTGAGAATCTGTTCCTTGCCTTTTCCAGCTGTTGGAGGCTGTTTGAATCACTTGGTTCAAGGCTGCATGACTGAACTATACTTATATTGTTACATCCTCCTCTGTCACGTTGACCTGCCAGTCTCCCTCTCTGAAGGACCCTCATGATTACATTGGGCCCACCTGAATAACCCAGGATAATTTTTCCATCTCAGTGGCCTTAGCGCCATCATATATGCAAAGTCCCTTTTGCAAATTTGCAGTCACTGAGAACCGAGGAAAGCCACCTTGATTTCTCTCTCAGCAGATGTGAAATTGGGAGCCTTTAACTAATGCCACTTGCCCTACATCACCCCCTGGGGGAGGTAGGATAATCTGGGGGAGGTCACACTTGAAGGTCTTTGTATATTCAAGAGTGTCAGAAACATCACTGGTGATGGCATGAATGTTATTACCAGTGATGTTATCAACTTTGATTCCACTCCATTTCTAAGGAGGTGTGAGTTCAGTTCTGCTGGCATCAGCTCTTCAGGGAAGGGCCTCCTGCTGTAGCCTCTAGCCCGTCGTCAGCACTCTCAGATGCTCATCACCTTGATTCTTGCCCCATTATTTTTTATGGGGCAAAGTTATACATGGGCTATTTTAGAAGGAGTTAAATCATCAGATGTGCAGTGACATAAAACATCCCCCCATAAAAGTTCCCTCCACACGCAAAATCAATGATGCTGAGTGCCCTTTCCAATTACCGAAGAAGTTTCAAATATCAGAGAAAATAGTGTGAAGAGGATCCAGGAATACCATGACAAAAATAGTTTTTAAAAAAGGACCTTGACAAACTACAGGTCATGAACAAAAGTCAGTGCTGTAAATATTCAGAGTGATGCTGTTGTGTAGTATTTTTGCTGCATCCGACAGGAACCTGTGACTCTATGCCCTGAACACCCTCACATAATAACACCTTACAGGTATATGGTGATTTTTTTTCAGTATATAGAAGTACATGTATTATTCTATGTGATCTTTGTGCCTACTCAAAGGCTGGGACCCTTTCCTTTATCATACAGAGCAGAGCAAAGAAGCTCTGAGTCACTGCTCAAGGTTTCACCCTCTCCAAGGGGTGAATTACAACTTGAATTTGTGACTCTTTTACCTCTGTTTCCTCTTCTTAGAAACAGAGATTTTAAAAACTAGGTTTTTTTTGAAAAATAAATATTAATACTTGTGAAGTACTTAGAGTACCTCTTGGCACATAGTAAGGGCTCAGTGAGTGATGCATTACCTAAATGCAAAATCAGAGCTCATTTCCATATATCATCTTGTAACTGGAAGATTCAAGTATAATAAAATCAGAATCAGAGATGACATAGGAGGTATAAGGGGTTAATAACCACATACAAGCAAACTACCTATTTTAACACTGGGGCTCGCCACATACCCAAAATTCTCAACTGAAATTAGTTCTCCTTTCTTTCTCATTTTTTTTCCTTTGGCCATTTTGAATCTCTGATTAGTATTTGTGATAATTCAATTTGTACCTGAGCCCTCCATTCAACTCTAAGCTCCATCAAAGCAGAGTCTTAGTCCTTTTTACTCACTGTTATATTTCTCAGCACCTACATGCTGCCTGGTAGATGCTCAGATACAGAGTGAATGGACCAGAAAGTGAATCTAATTGAGTTGTCATGTGCCCTGCTCCCAGGTGCTACATTTTCATGCCCTGATGAAACTGTGGGATAATAACAACATCAGAATTTGGGAAAATACTTCACCTCAAATCTCTCTTTAATGTGTAATCCAAGTCATTGGATTAATTATCAATTCATACTTGAGGTCATAAAATGCTTTTGCTGTCATTCATCCTTTTTCTTGGAGTCTCACTGCAGCTCCTGAAGCTTGCTGTGGCAGGTTTTGTTCTCCTTTTTAGACATGTACAACAAAGTCCCCAAGAAAGAAAATCATCTTTCCCAAGTTCCTAATGCTAGTTTGCTTACAAGCAAAACTAAACATAGGTTGCTTGCCTCTTTATAATAATAATACACTTATTTTTATGATTTCAATACTCCAGTGAGTTAGGTAAACTCAATATTCAGAAAACTAAGATCATGGCATCTGGTCCCATCACTTCATGGCAAATAGATGGGGAAACAATGGAAACAGTGACAGATTTTATTTTCTTGGGCTCCAAAATCACTGCAGATGGTGACTGCAGCCATGAAATTAAGACATTTGCTCCTTGGAAGAAAAGTTACAACCAACCTAGACAGCACATTAAAAATCAGAGACATTACTTAGTCAACAAAGGTCCATCTATTCAAAGCTATGGTTTTTCCAGCAGTCATGTATGGATGTAAGAGTTGGACTGTAAAGAAAGCCGAGCACCAAAGAATTGATGTTTTTGAACTGTGGTATTGGAGAAGACTCTTGAGAGTCCCTTGGACTGCAAGGAGATCCAACCAGTCCACCCTAAAGGAAATCAGCCCTGAATATTCATTGGAAGGACTGGTGCTGAAGCTGAAACTCCAATACTTTGACCACTGGATGCAAAGAACTGACTCCTTGGAAAAGACCCTGATGCTGGGAAAGATTGAAGGCGGGAGGAGAAGGGGACGACAGAGGATGAGATGGTTGGATGGCATCAGCGACTTGATGGACATCAGTTTGAGTAAGCTCTGGGAGCTGGTGATGGACAGGGAAGCCTGGAGTGCTGTGGTTCACGGGATCGCAAAGAGTCAGACGCGACTGAGCAACTGAACTGTACTGAACTGAAGTGAGTTAGGTGGCATTTTTGCCATTTCACACCAAGAAAATAGGCCAGTTAGTCCAAAACTCAGGGACTTAAGCCACCATACTATATTGCCTTTTTTTTTTTCAATGTGATTTTATTTCTATGACAGGATGCTGACTCCCTTGTGCCTTAATAGTTAATGAAGTCATTGCCTCAGTCCCCATTGTATGAAGTCCTACTTGTGTTCCCTTTTCCTATTTTTACTTCCTTCTGACCTTGGGGAATAAGATTTAGCAGAGTTGGGACACCCTACCTTCCCCAGCTGATGGGAAAAAGAAAAGAGAGAGAAGACGCCTTTCAATTATTATCACCTTAACTGGCGGAAGCCATAGTCTTTGAAAAGAGCGCATAATGAGTTTTCACAGGACAGAGGAAACTACCCACAGTGTACCATGTTTCGACAGTGAAACCTGCTTATGAATATTTTGCCTTTAGCAGTTGTCAGTACATAGCATCTAATAGTCCCCACGGTATATATGTTCAGTGGAAGGCTCTAAGCTCTTGCTCCTGGGCAAGTGTGACACTATTTCCATTCTCAAATCTGTTTAGGTCTTGAGAGGATGGCAAGATATCATAGCATCAAAGAAGTTTAGAACTGAAAAGGAACTTGCAGCAGACCCAATAGAAGATAACTTCCATGTTATGGCTGTATTCCTCACTTAACACAACATCCAGTACACAGAAGGCACTCAGTGGAGGACAGGGAAGCCTGGTGTGCCGGAGTCCATGTGGTCGCAAAGAGTTGGACATGACTTAACAACTCAACAACAACAACTCAGCCAATAGCTAAAAATTGTTGAATCAGTGAATAAGGCCCATATTGCAGATGAAGAGATAGATGCTCCATCAAAGAAAATACAATTTGATTGCTCAGTTGCTAAGGCATGTTCAACTCTGTGACCGCATGGACTACATGCAGCACACCAGGTTTCTCTGTCCTTCACCATCTCCCGGAGTTTGCTCAGATTCATGTCCATGGAGTTGGTGGTGCCATCCAACCATCTCATCTTCTGCTGCCCTCTTCTCCTTTAGTGGAAACTACAATAGCTTGTCTAAAATTTACTCAGAAAATCAGAGGTAAAAATTAAGTTTGATGAGTTTTATTTTTATGATTTAGTTATTTATTTACTTAGTCATACTTTCAGGGGTTGTTTGCTTGATTACATACTGACAGAAGCACACAAAGGATTCAGACGTGGTTCCTGATCTCTGCATCCACTGAGGGAAATCAGACAGAACAGCCAGCATCAGGACAGAAAGGAGCTAGTGATCAACCTCAGGAGTCCTCACAGATGCACATTTCATGTAGAAGAGATTCGTTAAAAACACTTCTGATATTGAAAATACCCATACACTTACCAATGGGAGGACTGAAAGCTAAACTATAGATCATCCACATCAGGGAACACTATATAACTGTGAAAGTGTCTGATGTGATCTATGGGGGCTGACACAGAAAGATCACTATCTACAGTACAGAGTTGGGAAAAACAAGTCACATTAATCATAGAACAATGCACAAAGTATACCCCACTTCTGTACATCTGCTAATCAATCAGAATTTGCAAACATATGGGCCACATCTAGCTTACAAGTGTCCTAGCCAGCCTCTGCAGCATTTCAAAAAACTTAGGATTCATTGCCAACATCTTAAAGGCAGGAGTTTTCACCTGAAAAGTCTGGGTTTGGGGCTAGCCTTAAACTGAAGCACCTGACAATGCTGGCGATCCACAATGCCATACAGAGCAAGAGCTGGTAGAGGGTCATGGCTGCTCCCCAAGAATGGGACATGCACTTTTGAATGCAGCCTCCTTAACGTACAGTCATCTGTCAGTATTCCCAAGGTATTAGTTTCAGGATCAACTCCCCAGGACCAAAATCCATGGGATGCTAAAGTCCCTTATATAAAATGGTGTAGCATTTGCATATAACCTATGTACTTTCTCCTATATACATTAAATCAACTTTAGATTGCTTATAACACCTAATATTGAATACAGTGTATTCAATAGTAATTGAATATTGATTCAACAACATTCAAGGCTATGTTGTTGTTGTTCAGTTGCTAAGCATGTCTGACTCTTTGCAAGGACTCTTTGCATGGACTGCAGCATGCCAGGCTTCCCTGTCCTTCACTGTCTCTTGGAGTTTGCTCAAATCATGCCCACTGAGTTGGTGATGCTATCTAACCACACCATCCTCTGTTGCCCCCTTCTCCTTTTGGCTTCAATCTTTCTCAGCATCAGGGTCTTTTCCAATGAGTCGGCTCTTTGCATCAGGGAGCCAAAGCATTGGAGCTTTAGCATCAGTCCTTCCAATGAATATTCAGGGTTGTTTTCCTTTAGGATTGATCAGTTTGTAAATAATTTTAAATATAATATAAATTCTATGTATATAGTTGCCTATGAGAGGCAAATTCAAGTTTCGCTTTTTGGAACTTTCTGGAGTGGTTTTTTTTTTTTTTTTTTTCAATCTTTTTGATCTGTAGTTGGTTGAACCCATGGACATGGAACCCACAAATATGGGGCTGACTGCATTTTTATTAATGCCTGATCCTTCCCTTGCCAAGAAGAAGAACATAGAAATCCTGGAAATAAGGAAGGAAGGTGAATAGGGAGGCTTGTTGGCAGGGGGTGGGGGGAGAGTGGGGTGCTAGTAAGCAGGCTTTTACGGTTTGTTTCAAAAATGCACATTCTGCTTACCTCTTGTGGGGGGTAGTATTGCTTTATAAAGTTAAGAAGACAAAATGTGTAAATACTGGGGAAGAAGAATAGAACCTTCAGGTGATATTTAGTCCACACCTGGAAGGATGGCTGTGCCTTGAGCATTTGGGCATGGAGGTGAGATGTTCCAGGTTGAGGAGATGCTGTTAGCAAAGGTCTTCATTCCCGTTATTCTCTTTTCACTCTGAGACCTCACTTTACAACCCGGCTCACAGGCCTGGGGGGCACGCATCAAACGCTCTGCCCAGAGAATGTGCGGAGAGTATGGCTGTGTCTGTCAGGCCCATCTGGAGCTTTTGTTTTTCCCCACAGACATGTCCAGAGGTTCCTCTCCTCTTAGACTGCCAGAGGCTCTTACCTTCAGTCTCAGTTTTAAGAATTCAGAGATTAAAAGCAGAGGAAGAAAACTTCTAGAAAGCAGCCTAGGTCAGGAATTATGGGGCCAGAAAGAGAGAAATGGAACTGGGACTTTATTTATGGTTTGCCCTTGACTTAGGCTGCTGTAGGCCTCAGTCTCACCATCTATGAAATGAGAGAGGGGAGCTATGTGCTATTCAACAGTTTAGAAGTTCTGAAACTGGGCTTTGGCTCCTGGATTAATGTAGCTGAGAAATGAGAAGTATAGTTCAAATGGCTTAATGTTGTCTGCATTTCACACATTTTGTATGAATTCTTATTTAAGGAAATAGAGTGCTTGGTACCTTCTTTCCAAAGATGGTCCAAAGCTGTTATCACAGAGATTATTCCAATTGAGAAGCACTCTCCTGGCCTGTTTGAATCTTGCAGCCTAGTAGAGTAATAAGACCTTGCATTTGTATAGCAATTTTTACATTCCAAAAGTGCTAACCATTTTTGTCCCAAATTTTACATTTATATCAATACTATATAGTGTAGGAAAGGCAAGATTTTTGAAAATCACATTTGGACAATAAGGAAACTTGGACTTGAGTTTCTCTCAAAGAAGTAGTGATGATGTACTCAGAAGGGTGCTTCAGAGATAAGTCTGTCTCTCGGCCTGACTCCAAATAGGTTTGCTGTGTGACTTAGGCCAAGTTCCTTAAGCTCCGTGTGCCTCAACATCCGTATCTACTCACTGGGGAGAAATAACCACCTTGGAGATTAAATGAGATCCCATATGTGCTGAAACACAGAAACCAGAATTGCCGGCTGGCATTCACTTTTATGAGATGGAGACACGTGGCTGGCTTCAGAGAGGCAGAGAGAACTAGGGGAGGACTTGGAGCTGAGGAGGAGGGAGAGGAGGCTCTTCCAGGTGGCTGGGATGTGCCAGTCATCTAGAGAGTAAACACAGGAAGAGGTCGGGGTGGATGTGACACAGAAGGGGAAGGTGCTGAGTTTGGGAAGATCCCCTGGAGAAGGAAATGACTGCTCACTCCAGAATTCTTCCCTGGAGAATTCCATGGACAGAGGAACCTGGAGGGCTACAGTCCAGAGTTGCAAAGACTCAGACACACCTGAGCAACTAACACTTTCACTTTTCACTGGACAGGTTGCTTTTCAGTGCCTTTAAGACATTCACAAAGAGATGTCTAACAAGCAGAATTCTGGCTGTGTGCACTGGATTTCCTTGTTTCTTAACCTGCTTGTTTGTTCTTAACACTTTATAAGTACAAAAATGCTATCTCATTGAAATTAGTGTAGTGTCTTGGGAGGTTGCCCCAAGTGATTCTTAAAGATGGAGAGTCACCTAAGACACCATTTTTAGGTCTGCTATTTCCTAAAACAGTCAAAAGAATACTACTTGTCAAGGTGTGAATAGCAAAAGAGAAAAAAAAAAGAAAACATTCAATCCATAATAAAATAATTTAAAAAACACACACACACACAGAACATCTGCCTTTCGCAACCTCTTCCCCCACAAGATTGACAAGAACTTATTAAAAGCTTTCAGAAATGTGGTCCTAAGGCAAACTTGTTTAATTTTAAACCTAAAGTCTATCTTCTTGGCCCAAAGAACTGCCTTCATTTTTTCCCATGTCTTTCCAGTTGACAGCGTGTAAATCATTTTTGTGGAATAGATGTGAAAGTGTTTCTAGCATCCCAGGAGGAAAGCGAGCCCTCAGGAAGGTGCATGCTCTGCCAAAAGTTCCTAAATGAGGAGCTTGTCAGATCGGAACCCTGCTTCCCTCACTGTCAGCACCGTCTCTGCCCGCCACCCTGTACAGAATGTACTGTACTCTTCTGCAGAAAGCAGCAGGCAGACAGCAGCCAAATGCCACGTTCATCCTTCACCAGGCATTGCGACGCACCTTCTGAAATTGCCTTCACCCCGTCGCCTGCTTAAGCCATCCAGAAAACGGCCCAATTCATGTTTTAATAACGTAAGTTTATACTCCTGTCACACCTATTATTCAAGGTTATCAAATCACTCTGCCCACCTTAATGAATTCTTATGATTCTCCTGCAAAAGAGATTAAGGCAACATCTTGCCAGTGTGGCTCTCTGCGACTATGGTAATGAGTCTATTGATAACCTCATGCCTGCACACACCTTCAAGTCAGCTCTTGTGCAAAAGAGCCTTTGCAATTCCTTTGCATGGCTTTGCAATTCCTCTACAAACCCACACATCCAAAAGGTGCCATCTATCTCAACCAAAGAGCCCTTTAACTTTTACAAAGCCCTTTTATTTTTACCATTTAAAAAATGCCTATACGTCTATTATTTAATTACTTTTCTATTACTAAATTAAGTAAAAAATAATAATAAATTACTTTTTTTCCTGTCATAACCCCAGACATATGAAGGGAAGGCCAGTCACTCCTAGTTGACAAAAGAAAGAATTGGCGTCTAGCAAACATAAAATGACCTTCCTAAAAACCCAGCAGGAGTCAGGATTCAGATTCAGATGCAATCATTGCAATGACAAGTACTTAGCAAATGCCCACCACCAAATCCTAGGCTAGGTACCATAGGGGAAGTGCAGCAGTCAAACTAATAAAGATGATCTCTGCCACCATGGGATTAGAGCTCAGTGAAGCTGGCAGAAAATAGAAAATAAAACAAATGGCAACACTTTCTGAAAGCCATCCTGAAGGAAATCAGTGGGAAACATTTCCCCCTGAGATGTTCCAGTGTCTTGCTCTCTGACTTCATTCAGTTGTCTGCCCAAATCGCTAATGGGCCAGAAACAGCAGGCTATCAAAAGGGCACTGCCAAGGACTGAAGGGGATCTCCTTGGTAGGAGCAGGAGATAGCCGAAATGAGAGGACAGAGCCTAAGGCCATAATAGATAAATTATAAGGCCTTGACATTTTCCCTAGATTATTCTTTTCAGATCCCAATTCATGTCACTGGACAGCATATAATTTGAGACAGAAGAGAAAGAAGGAAAGAAAGAGAGAGGGGGAAAAAAACCCCAACTAGAGGCCCTGCCTGTGGCTAAATCTTTCTCCAAGAAGGAAAGACATATTTTCACATGTCAATGTAGAGAGTCCAAGTATCACGTGGAAATAGCATTTCTAATGGCAACCCACTCCAGTGCTCTTGCCTGGAGAATCCCAGGGACGGCGGAGTCTGGTGGGCTGCTGTTTATGGGGTCGCACGGAGTCGGACATGACTGAAGCGACTTAGCAGCAGCAGCAGCAGCAGCAAGGGGCTCTAAAGAAAAATCATTTGCATCATCCTCCCAACCTGTAACTTTTCTGGTTTCAGTACTTGGAAATTCACAGGGCCCCATCCCCAGGCCGAACACCCTTCTCATTAGTCCCATCACCATAGCAACTTTTAGGGGCTGTATCGTCAGCCACACGGCAAACTAATTCAACTGTACAACTTATTTTGCAGCTGGAGAATGTAAAAGTGATTCTTATACTTAATCATACTCATAGCACTGACATTCAAATCACAAGGCTTTGTTAGGGCTCCTGGAAAATGGACTGTCATTTTCTCAGCAAAATGTTTCACTCAGGCACATCCTGCTCACTTTGAAGTGCTAAGTAAATGGTGAAAAAAAAAGCTTTGGGGCCTAGGGGTGGGAGAGGGTGGAGGGGGCCGAAAGAAAGAACAAAATCTGGATGAATAACAGGGAAATGAATAAATGTTTCCAAATCTAATTCGAGTTCAATGCAAATGCTGCTGAAAATCTTTGTCTCCTTTTTTTTTTTTTTTTTTTAGAGGCAGAAACACTGATGGAAAGAGCTTCGAATCACAGACCTACTCTGCACTCCTTAGTTCTGAGAGCTTTCACAAGTCACCTAACTCCTGGTAATTTAAGTTTCCCTGGATACAAACAAGAAATAAATACTACCACCTGATAGGCCTGTTCTGAGGGTAAACAGAATACATACAAACCTATATAAAACACAGAGCATCATGTCTGACACACAGTAGACACTCAATTGTCATCTTCCTTCCAAAGGTTGGACCCCAATATATAGCTAGACCTGTGCCAAAACGTAACAGCAGACAGTGTGCTGGGTGCCTATATATTAATACCTTGTCTCACTAACCACCATACTAACCCTGGGACATGGATATCATTACTCCCCTTTTGGCAAATTAAGAAACTGAGGCTTAGAGAGGTTAGTAATAATTAAAAGTACCCAAAACTTGAAAATAAGGAGAAAAGATGACTCCATGTCCTTTCTATATTGGAGCATTGTCTAACGGGTCTAGCTGAGGTCTTTCTAATTCTTAAGGGGAACGCACTTTGTCTAACTTACCATTAATTAGGCCCAGAGTCCTTCACGTTAGATGTCAATTTGTAGAAGATGAACAAGTTACTAAAGACTGGTGGCGTGGCTGGCAGAGAGCAAATGCTTTCTGCCCAATAGGAAAGATAACTCTGAAAGTTATGGGTTATTGCCCTCTAGGGCGTGAACTACCTTTGCATGTAGCTTGGCCCTCTTATTTCAGTGTTTTGTGTTTCAGTGATGCCAGTTCTCAGATCCTTCTTTGACTGAGCTGGGCCATCCTGCGGATCCCTTCTTTGTGGGTACGTGCATGCTCAGTTGCTTCAGTCACGTTCACCTCTGTGATGCCATGGACTGCAGACCCCAGGCTCCTCAGTCCATGGGATTCTCCAGGCAAGACTACCAGAGTGAGTTACCATGCCCTCCTCCAGGGGATCTCACCAAACCCCAGGATGAAACCCGAGAGTCTTGCATCTTCTGCATTACAGGTACATTCTTTACCCACGGAGCCACCTGGGAGGCCTATTAAGTCTCTAATGTGTGCTCATTGTCCGTAGGTCAGTTTTTTTTTTCCTTTCTGAAAATGACACTTTGACAATAATTTACATAGCTCCCATCAAGATGGGAAAGAGTATAGCCTGGTTGGTCTGACTCCAGTGTCTACACACCTCATTCTAGCTCGCTCACAGGATTTAAAGGGTGTACCCTCCCTCAAGTGAAAGTGAAAGTGTTAGTCGCTCAGTTGTGTCCAACTCTTTGCGACCCCATGGACTGTAGCCCACCAGTCTCCTCTATCCATGGGATTCTCCAGGCAAGAATACTGGAGCAGGTTGCCATGCCCTCCTCCAGGGGATCTTCTCAAGGATCGAACCCAAGGATCAAACTCAGGTCTCCTGCACTGCAGGCAGATTCTTTACCATTTGAACCACCAGGGAAGCCCACCCTCCCTCAAGGAGCACTGAAAAAGACAGTCAGCTGTGATGCGATTTCACACAGTACATTCTAGAGTCCTGGCAGTAAAGCGTTGCGGATGCTTAGAAGCCGGATACCTCCATTTCTCATTTACAGGAGTGAGAACCATGGCAGCAGGCCTCACAAGAGAAGCAGTGAAGAATGAGCAGATTTCCTCCTGACTTCCACCACAGGCAGAAGAATGATCCCCAAGAGTTCATATCAGGAAGCAAATAATAACAATAGTGGCAGTAACTGTGCAGCTTTGAGTTTATAATTCTCACCTAACCAAGGCTCACAAAAGCTCTGCGAGGTAGGTAGGTACTATGTTATCTCCATTTTTAACTGAGCAAACAAGGCATGAGAGCATGACTGGCTTGCCCAAAAATGCTGGACTGGTGGGCACAGAGCTGGCCACTGGGCCACTGGTCTGGCTCGAGGACCCACGTTCCTCCTGCTCCTTTACTGCTTCTGTCTCCACGTGCTCCCTCTGTCCCTCGCTCTCACCCCAGGGACACGCAGTTGCTGACATAGCCCCTAGCTTCAGGCAGGCTGACATTTTTATTCCTGCTTGACCTATGTGCAGCCCTTGGAAGAAGCTTAAAATGTGTAAATGACTTGTCAGCTCTGATGGGCTGGAAGTGGGAGCCTCTGAGATGAGAGTCCCGCCTTTCCAGACACTCCATGGTTCCTTTCCTGGCGGGGCTGACTTGACTTGCTTTCCAGTCCTTGTTACTGATCCATCTGCACCTGGTCCTGGTGCTAAGTGGAGAGAAGGATAAATGAGCTTCCTCCTGCCACCCCTCACAGGCAAAGATGATGTACCATGGGGCTATGTGTCACTTTTGGTACAAAATGACAGAGGGTAACTGGAAGAGGAGGTTGAGAGAAACAGCAGGGCTTATCCTCACTTGAGACAGCTAGCAATCTCATCTTTCAGGCTTTATGAAGAAGATTTCTCTCCTGCTACATCCATGTGCTGCCCCCACTCCACCACTCCCGAAGCCTTCCTTGTTACCTGTACTGTTCCATCTGTGCAAAATAATGGAAAGAGGGCTGAGACCGTGGCTGGGTCCCTGGCCTCTAAGCCTGTTTCCCATCTGTGTGCTTAGCAGACTGGATATGCATGCTATGATTTGAGGAAGTGTATTCAGGCAGTCGGCGACAGAAGAAAGCACTGCCAGTGAGGGAACTCAGTGATGAGGAATCCACCCACACACACACACGCACACAGCCTGGGAGGAATACACACACACACACACACACACACACACACACACACACACACACACACACAGAGCCACACAACCACGTGGCATGGAACGGGCCATCAGACATGCGCTTCTGACTTGGGACAGAGGTGATAGGCTGGTATAAGCATAAAGAACAACAGGAAACAGATGGGAAGAGCCATGTGAGATGCTCCTGAGCAGGCCGATGTGTTATCTTCAGGTGGCCCCGGTGAACAGGCACAGAGAATGAGCAACTGCCTCATGATACATCCATTCTTGCCTAATTTCCTACATTCCACCCTCAGAGAAGACTGGAGAAAAGGGCCTGATTCAAGTCTGACTGCTTCTCCGAGCCTTCCCTACTCCCCCTTGCCCTCAAAGTCCTCTCTGCACTCACCATCCTGACACAGGGCTGCTCAGGGAATGAGAAGATGGGCATCTGATCCAGGGCTTGCCAGTAATAACCTGGATGGTTGAGCAAAGCCTGCTCTTTTCTGGGCCTCAGTTCATTTTGCTGTAAATTGAGAGGTGAAATCAACAATGGAATGGCTATGGAACACGGATGTGCAGAACAGCATGGTGTCTCCTGGGATACTTAGAAGTGCCTAAGAGATGCTGTTATCTATGAGACAGATGAAAACGTTGACACCCAAGCTAAGTGATTTGCACATGGTCAAACATCTAGGAAGGGGTAGTGTAACTCCTGACCCTGAAATTTCTCTCATGGTAGAAACACTGGCATAGCTGTTACCTGCCTTCCTGCTCCCAAACCCACTACCCACCCATGGCAGACACCACCTGTGCATCTCAGCACCTTATTCAAACTGACTTCAGAAGACTGTAGTTTATGTCAGCTACAAACTGGCACTTTCCAAGAGCATTTGCCAGTGAACAACAACAAGAAGGGCATTTGCCATCTGCCTCTGCAGAGACTGAACCCTGTGCTGCTGCAGCTGCCAACTTTCAACACCCCCTGAGGTGGATGGAGCACTCTATGCTCCAAGGAAACTGATGGAACAAGTCTTTAGATAGGTAGATATTTTCAACACCTGATTTCAAGATCCCAACCCTTGCCTCTCCTTTTATCTGTGTGTGCGCTTAGTCACTCAGTCGTGTCCGGCTCTTTGTGACCCCATGGACAGTAGCCTGCCAGGCTTCTCTGTCCATGGGGATTCCCCAGGCAAGGACACTGCAGTGGGTTGCCATGCCCTCCTCCAGGGGATCTTCCCAACCCAGGGATGAACCCAGGTCTCCCACATTGCAGGTGGGTTCTTTACCAGCTGAGCCACCAAGGAAGCCCAGATAGAAAAGCACTAAATCCCTTCATGGTAACAACAGCCCCTCATGACCAGCAGAAAACCTCTTGCAAAGGACGTGCTTGATTGTGCTGAACCCCCCCTTCACCAAATTCTTATATATTGACCTTCCCCACTACCTCTTTGGAGCAGTCTCTCCGAGCACCTGTCTCCTGGGTTGCAGTCCTCATCTTGCCCCAAATAAAACAACTCACAACTCTCATATTGTTCATCGTTTTAGTCAACAGGTGCCCACCTCTCACTTTAAACCTGCTACAGTCTATTCCCACCACAGAAGCTAAAGTGATCCCTTAAAAACAAATCAGATGGGCTTCCCTGCTGGCTCAGTGGTAATGAATCCACCTGCCAGTGTAGAAGACACTGGTTTGATCCCAGATCCGGGAAGATCCCACATGCTGTGGAGCAACTAAACCCATGGGCCACAGCTGAGCCTGTGCTTCAGAGCCTAGGAGCTGCAAGCACTGAGCCCACATGCCAGAACTACTGAAGCTCCAGTGCGGTAGAGCGCACGCGCTGCAGCAAGGGAAACCACCACCGCAAGAGGCCCGAGCAGCGCAATGAAGAATGGCCCCTACTTAGCACAACTAGAGGAAAGACCAAGCAGCAGTGAAGACCTAGCACGGCCACGATAAATACAAAAAATGTTTACAGTGTCAGATCACGCCATTCCCCGACCAAACCCTCTAATGGCTTGACAATTCACTTACATACACCATGGTCTTCAGAATTCTGCAAGCTCTGGCTTCTAACCATCCTTCCAACTTCATTTTCTACCTCTCTTCCCTCTGTTCATTCTATCCCAACCGCTCTGCTCTCCCAAGTATTTACCTAATGCCTGGGTTCGTTACGATACTGTTCATTATAGTTATCTGGGGGGATAGGTTGAAGGAAGGGATAGTTAGGGAGTTTGGGATAGACAAGTACATACTGCTATATTTAAAATGGATAACCAACAAGGACCTACTGTGTAGCACAGGGAACTCTGGTGTTATGTGGCAGCCTGGAAGGGAGCGGGGTTTGAGGGGGAATGGATACATGTATATGTACAGCTGAGTCACTCTGCTGTGCACCTGAAACTATCACAATATTGCTAATCAGCTATACTCCATATACTTTATTTATTTATAAAATAAAAAGTTTTAAATTAAAAAAAGATACTGTTCAAATGATCTTTCCTTAAAGCAGCTGATCACACTATCTAAAGTGACACCTTTATTCCTTCTTACAAGCCTATTTTTACTGTTTTTCATTATTAACATTTATCACGCAGTGCCTTAAACCAAAAGTGCATAACTGTTTATTTATCCATCTGTCTCTGTTACCTATCAGTTCTATGACGTCAAAGACGTTTTTGTTCATTACTGTATGCTGAGTTCCTCCAATAGTGCTCTGCACCTAAGAAGAATCCACACAAGTTTTGAATCCATGAGTATTAGTCATTACACCGTCTCCTTATTGAAGACCAGTTTGGTTTGATTTACTCAACAATAAATTTGATGGTAACAGGGAACTGCACTCAGGCAGTCATTCCGGGGAGGAAAGCATATTTGGATGGCATGGGCAAACGGTGACGGTGTTCCCGGCCCTGAGTCTGTGTCACTGGTTGCAGAGACACTATTAAACTCTAACCTGATGCCCTCGGGTTGACTCATATGACCCTTCAGTGTGATGCTTTATTATCCCAGACCAGTTACTCCCCAGGGTCATGGCACATCGTTCATTCACAGCATCAGTACTCAACTACTGCATGGCAGGAGGAATGAGAACATGATTAAACTGGCTATTTTCTATAAGCTGTTATGGGGAAATCCGAATGAACTTTTTGCCAACACAGTAGTTAATAAAACATAAACCATTCAAACACTTCTACTTGTTAAAAAAAAAATCTGTCTAAAATATCAGATGCAATATCCTGTGAAATAAGTCGAGTGCATTTTTTTCATCTGACCCTGGGCATGTCCCTGTGGACCTCTGCTCCTTATTTGTAACATTAGGAATGTCTGATCTTTGGGATCCTCCAAAGCTGATCCTTTTTAAATGACTAATAAATCTACGATCATTTCCCAAAAATAGATGTGAAACTGGAGAAAGCGAGCCAAAGGGGGCTACCCTCGAGTTCTTTTGTAAAAAGTGTTAAAACTAAACTAAATTCATGATGCTATCTTGATTTTTTGGTTTTCTGCCTCTTTGCCAAAGAACTTGGAGATGGGTTCTAATTAAGAGTACCAGCTCATTCCCTGTACAGGACAAATGATGACTAGAAGAATGCATGTGAAACAAGTTTATCAGAACCAATCCAAGCATCACAATGCTGCTCTCTTCTCAAAGCATTTTATAACATGACTGTGAAGGGTGTGTGTTACCCTCTGTGTACATGTCTACCTCTGGAATAAAACTCCTGAGCACGAAGACTTTAACTTGCTCAAAATACTACTGTCTTCAACACTAGGCTTGCCACAATATAAGTACTGAAACCAAGAAGGACCCCATAGGCCTCCTGGGCATGGAAGAAGCCTTTTCTGTTTAGTCTCTGTGAAATTTCCTAGGGTTTCCCTGGTGGTTCAGTGGTAAAGAATCCTCCTGACAATTCAGGAGAAGCAGGTTTGATCCCTGGGTCAGGAAGATCCACTGGAGAAGGAAATTGGTACCCACTCCAGTATTCTGGAGAATCCCATGGACAGAGGATCCTGGTGGGCTACAGTCCACAGGGCCACCAAGAGTTGGACACAACTGAGCGATGGAGCATGCACCCAAGCAGGCAGGACCTTCCCTGAGTTTCAAAGAGCTGTTAATCAGGGAAGAGAGGAGATGCAGAGACAAGGGAGGAGCAGCCAAGGAACAACCGTGCAGGCTGGGGAGAGGATCCCGGTTCTGTCTCAAGGGACACACACAACAGTATCTTTGAGCTCGTTCCAGAACTAAATGAAAGATGTAACTACCTGATAAAGCATTCTTCATTCCAGAGAGAAGGTGACAGATTGATAACTACAAAAACTACTCCAGGAGGCCAGATGAAAGGAATACAGGCCCTGCACACACCTTGATCTTTACAGCAACTCTGCCTGTGAACCAGTGTTATCAACCTCCTCACCAAATCCCCCCAGGACGCGACACACTGTTTTGCAGGCATGAACCTGCTGTGTGTTATGTCCCATTTGCCTGCCAAAGCAATAAAGCTATTCTTTTCTTTTTCACCCAAATCTCTGTCTTCAAGACTCAATTCCATACCAGAGCACAGAGGCTGAGTTTTTTGGCATCATTACTGAATCAATATTTAGTGAATGAATAAATAGCTAGAGGACTTGAGTCACCAAACTTAACTCTTCTTCTACTCAGACGAAAGCTACACGCCCCTAACGAAATGCTTCCCCACCTCCACACTGGCACTAGACATGCAAAACTTCACTGGACATCATCAGATAAAGTAAGTACCGAAACCAAGAGGGACTCCATGTCAGCGCCATGGGTGACATTGGTAGCTCTCGTCTCTGCCTACCTCTCTTCCCCCGCCATCACAAGAAGAACAGTTAACAATTATTCATGGACAAGATACCACTGAGAAAATCCTAGAACATGAGAGTGCAGCTGAAGTACCCCCCAACATCACAGAGACCAAGACAGACCACAGCAGAAAGGTGAGGGGAGCAGCTACAAGCGGACCACATGGCCCACCCCCCAGGCCAGCACAGCACCACAATGAGAGGTCTCCCTTGTGGTCTTCCAGTGGGAAAAGAGAGCCCACGGATGACATATAGCTTCCCCAGCATTGCGGGTTGCTTCTTGGGGGCCTTACACGGGTCTTGCCCCAGAGACATTGTGGGGAAGTCTGAGAGGCTTGGCTACAGGGAATCCAATTGTAACAAAGAAGTGGGCAGAGGCTTGAAACAACCAAGGCTTGGATCTTGGCAGACCAAGTTCCTACCTGCAGCACCCAGGGTAGGTAGTCTTCCCAACAGGCAGCTTTGCTCATCTGCAGAGCCAAGATAGTGGTGCAGTCTGCCCAGGTAACTCGGTGAGGAGTAGCTCTCGGCCTGCTTGCATCCTCAGACGAGAGTGCTGGGCACTGGAGCTTGGCCTGCCACTGCCCAGACAGGGAGGCTGAGTCATAGCCCAGCCTACTGCTGAGTATGCATGACCAGGAACACCTGGGGGACTGAAAGGGAGAAGATTTGAGTTTATCAAAAGCAGGGATTTGGGGGCTGGAAATGTGAGTGAAGGTGGTCAAATTTCCTGTTACAAGATAAATAAGTACGAGACAACTACAGGTAACATTGCTATATCAGAACATTGAAAGTTGTGAAGAGAATAAATCCTCAGAGCTCTCATCCCAAGGGAAAAAAACCGCTTTTTCTTCTTTTTTTTACTCTGCATTTACTATATGAGATGATGTGTGCTCAGCTGCTTGGTCACCCCTGACTCTCTGCGACCCCATGGGCTGTAGCATGCCAGCCTCCTCTATCCGTGGGATTTTCCAGGCAAGAATACTAGCATAGGGTACCATTTCCTATGCCAGGGAATCTCCCCAACCCAGGGCTCGAACCCTTGTCTCCTGTGTCTAGAGGCTTCCCTAGTGGTCCAGTGGCTAAGACTCCATACTCCCAACGCAGGGGGCCTAAGTTCAATCCCTAGTCAGGGAACCAGAGCCCATATGCTTCAACTAGGAGTTCACAGGCTGCAAATAAAAGATACCACACGCTGCAATGAAGATCAAAGATCCCATGTGCCACAACTAAGACCTGGAGAAGCCAAATATACAAATAATATTTTTTTAAAATCATTATGCTTACACCTTAAACTTACACAGAAAAGAAAGATAGTGTTAGTCACTCAGTTGTGTCCAACTCTCTGCAAGCCCATGGACTGTAGCCTGCCAGGCTCCTCTGTCCATAGAATTTTCCAAGCAAGAATACTGGAGTGGGTTGGCATTCCCTTCTTCAGGAGATCTTCCCTACCCAGGGCCAGGACCTGGGTCTCCTGCATTGCGGGCAGATTCTTTACTGTCTCGGCCACAAGGAAAGCCCAACTTATACAGAGCTATGTTTCAAATACATCTCAATAGAACTGGAATGAATAAATAAACAAAAGCAAAACCTTACTAGGAAGGAAAGCAGAGAGGATTACAGCATAGCTTTTCACAGAACAATGGAGGCTCACAATGGTTTGATGACTTTCCCCAGCCAAAGTGTATCAGAGTAGAACCTGGCCTAAAGCCTCCTGGCTAAGCCCAGCCTGTGCCTTCTGGGTCTTAATTCTAACCTGGTGGATGGGACGATGGGACACGACTCTTAGCTGGCCCAGCAGGCAGGAATGCTGTGTGTACCCATCTGGAAGCTCTCACAACCAAGCAGGACTGGTCCAGTCCAATTCCTGTGAAGCAGCAGGCCCTTCCTGTACAGGTCCCCTTGCCTTTCTTCCTCCCTGTCTCAGGCCCCAGAATTTTTCAGAGTCTGGGAGCCTTTTATGATGAACAAGATGGATCTTACAAAACTGTACACACTAAGGGTATCTAATCCCTATCTGTTGAGCCCAAATGGTGTATCAAGGTGTATAGTATGGGGCTCAGGCTCTGAAATCAAGCTGTTTGGGTTCAAATCTCAACCCTGACACATATCTGGGCACTGAGTGTCCTCACTTTTAAAATAAGAATGTGGACTGTCCCTTCCTCTAGGCCAGTAGTGGGGATCAGGTAAGGCAGTGTGTGCAAAGACACACAGCATGTGCCCGGCACCTACCCATATCTCTCACTCCATCCTCGCAACAAGCTGGGTGGGGAGAGCATAATTATCCCATTTTATAGATTGAAGAAGGGGCTTCCCTCATGGCTTAGACAGTGAAGACTCTCCTTGCAATGCAGGAAACCCAGGTTTGATTCCTGAGTTGGGAAGATCCCCTGGAGAAATACATGGCAACCCACTCCAGTACTCTTGCCTGGAGAATCCCATGGACAGAGGAGCCTGGTGGGCTACAGTCCATAACATTGCAAAGAGTGGGACATGACTGAGCGACTCTCTCTCTCTCACACACACACACATGCACACATATACACAAATGAAGAAACGGAGGCTCAGAAACCCTAAGCAGCCATTTCAATAAGGCTTGCTCTACTGAACCCGGGCTCACCTCCAGATGCTGTTTCTCAGAGGACACTAGCGTCTTGAGGAGGATGCTGGAAGAAACCACATAGAAACCACCCTGAAATTTTCAGGGTGAGTTCACAGGGCAAGGCCACTCGGGCAGGGCAGAAATTTTTGGAAACAGGGAAAGCACGTTCTTCCCAGACTCTTGGAGGCACAGAGCAGCCTGTTGCCTGCTTGCTCCAGGATGTCTCAGAGTAGGAGCAAGTGGTAACACCTGCTCTCCCTGGGGCCACGGCCAGCTCTACCCACAGCTGTTTCCAACTGGAGGACTGAAGGGCTGGCTCCATTACCGAGAATGCAAGTGTCCTTGTGCAACTCCTAAGGCGAGGTTGTTAACACTCTTCCCTCAGGACCCAACTCCCTGTCGGCCTGAAAAATGACCCCTCTGATTATCCCTGAGGGAACTCCCTACCCACCCTCCTCCACCCCCACCCCCAGTTCTCTGCTCTTTACTACCTTTGGAAAATGCTCTTTCCTGGAAAGAGACTGGTCTCTCCCTTTGGAAATGCTGAGCAGGCTTCTGTTTACCTGTTTGCTTGGTTGAGATGGATAAGGAAGGGCTTGTTTAGGAAAACAGTGAGAAAGCATACGGAGTGTGCACCAGGAGCCTTATAAAGTGAATGAACTCAATTTCGCTCACTTTAAAGTGAAATAAACTGGTCTTAACACACTGAAGCAGACAGCTCTGTCCTTCTTCGTGGGGAAGGGAACATGAGGGAAACTGCAACGAGGAGGCAGGGATGGTGGACCTGTGGCAGGAGTTTCTTCCTGGTTTGCACTCAGGAAAGCAGAGATTGGAGGCTACAGCTGGGGCAGAAGGCAAAGTGCCAGGTGTGCACCCTCCACCCTGGGGGCTCCTCCCCACCCTGTCCCGGCTAAATCACCCCCTTCCTCCTTGAGGCCCCCCCTCTGATCCATCCTAACCTCCTCCCATCTGTTTCCTTGCCCCTCCCCTTCCAGCATTCCACCACACTCCCTCAACCCTAAACCAGTGGCACCCTCTTGCCACTTGAGGTCCCTTCTCCAACCTGTCAGTTACCACCATTCCCTGAAGCTTTGGGACCCAAAGCCACCCAGGTGGCTCAGTGGTAAAGAATCCACCTGCCAATGCAGGAGACACAAGAGACAGGGATTCGATCCCTGGGTCAGGGAAGATCCCCTGGAGAAGGAAATTGCAACCCAATCCAGTATTTGTGCCAGGAAAATCCCACAGACAGAGGAGCCTGGAGGGCTACAGTCCGTGCGGCTGCAAAGAGTCGGATACGACTGAGTACACAGCCAAGCTGAAACCTTTTTCACATGCTCTTCCCCTAAGAACCCGCTTTTCTCCTCCAGACTAGAAAGAATCATCTTCTCATCTCCTGGGCTCAGAACAATTTATCTTTAATATTTGTGGGCACGCTTGTCTATCAAGTAAGGGAACCACTCCAAGATCATGAAGCAGTGTGGGGCCAGGTCTCCTGAATTTCTGCCTGTGACCTTTATATCACGTCACATTTCCCGTCCAACTCTGGAGGGCAAATCCCAGAGTTAAAATAGATGCCAAAGGGATCAAATAAAAGTCTGTTTCTCACATTACTTGCCACAGAGGCAAGTGACCTAAGTCCCGGAAGCTTTGTTTCAGCAGCGGTGCCCACAGGGAATGACTCAAAACGGCTTATTTGTCTGCATGTCTACCTCTGACAGGAAAGGTACCCTTGGCTCTCGGACCCCTGGGAGCATCTGTGAGGATGCTCATGTATCACTGGAAATATGATGAGTTGGAGATAATTTTATTTATGAGAATTCCTCCAGGGAAGTAGGAAGGATTAGAAAGACTATTTTGATAAAGTGCTTGGGGTTAAGGTTTCATGCCCAAGGATCACGATGGCCAATAAGAGATGTTTTCTAAACTGTCTCCAGGGCACAGCTCTTCGCCTTTCTGCCATCCATTTCTCTTTTCTTCCTGAGGGACTCCTGACTTTTTCAAATGTGAAAATCTCCCCCATTTGACTTTGCAAAGGAACACTCCTTTTCTTCCTCTGAAAGGGCATCTTGATTGGTCTAAGCCGGAGCTGGCAAGTCAAGGCCTATGGGCCAAACCTGGCCAGTCACCACTACCTGCAAGCTAAGAATGATTTCTGCATCTTGTTTGTGTTATTCAGTCGCCAAGTTGGGTCCGATTCTTCGTGACCCCATGGACTGCAGCACACCAGACTTTCCTTTGCTACAGGCTCTAAGAAGAGCCACAGTGACTTAATATAAAATCCGCATCTTAATTGGTTGGGAAAAAAGAAAAAGAAGAATAGTATTTTTTGACTTGTGAAAATTATATGAAATTCAAATTTCAGTGTCCCTGAAATTTTTTTTAACAGCTTTGTTGATGTATAATTCACATACTGTATAATTCACCATTTGAAGTGTACAACTCTAGGGCTTTTAGTATATCCAACCAGATCGTGCAGTCATGATCACAGTCAATTTTTATCCCCCCAAAAAATCCCATGCATCATCCCCAGCCCCTCAAACTGTAGGCAGCTGTTAACCTACTTTCTGTGACTGTAGATTTGCCTATTCTGAACTTTTCATATATATATATATGAACTTTTTAAATATATAATACAAGTTATATTGAAACATACGCATGCTTGTTTACATACAAAGATGATGGCAGGGTTGAACTTTTGTGGCAGAGATTTTACATCCAACAAAGCCTAAATTATTTACTATCTGGCCCTTTTCAGAAACAGTGTGTAAATGCCTGGTTTAAGCAGTTTGGTGTTGCTTTGTAGTATGTTACTGGAACAGGTGTGAGCACATGACCTACACCTTCCTGATCAGACAGAAGGAAAGGACTTATTCTCTTTGCATGGAATGTGTACTAAGTCATTTCAATCATGTCCGACTCTTTGCAACCCTATGGACCTATAGCCCTCCAGGCTCCTCTGTCCATAGGGTTCTCTAGGAAAGAATACTGGAGTGGGTTGTCATGCCCTCCTCCAGGAGATTTTCCTGACCCAGGGATCGAACACGCATCTCTTACGTCTCCTTCATTGGCAGGCAGGTTCTTTACCACTAAGGTCACTTGGGGAGCCCCAATGCATGGCATAGGTTTCTTTTTATGGCCTTTTCTGGGGTTGCTCAATTGCCATTGGAAGCCATTTAGAGACCAAGAAGGGGCAGCCTGAGGACAAGAATGAGGATGGAAAAGGAAAAGAACTTGGGTGTTAGATTATACTGAATCAACCAGTTCTGAACCCTGCCCTCTTCAGAGTATCTTTTCAGGTGAAGTAATAAATGCCCTCACCATTAAGCCAATGTGAAACGTAGTTTCACAAATCTTCACAAATCTACAGTTTCATTACCTGTAGCCACAAGCATCCTATCAGATACAACTTCTTCCTATAGAGCAAGATTGAGTAACATATGCTACTTGGGACCAGGGTTGAATTTTCCCAGACAATGGAAGGAGGATTGAAACCAAGCAGGACCCTGTGGGGCTCCTGGGCATGCAAGCCTTTCTGTGTCCCCTGACCTTCAGCCTCCATGACCTTCCCTAAATTTCAAACAGCAGGTTCAGACAGTTGCCAGTCAGGGAAGGGAAGGGATGTAGAAATAAGGGAGGAAGAGTCAGAGGAAATAATAAATAGTGCACAGCTTTGGGAAAGGGTCTTGTTTCTGTCTCAAGGGATGCACATAACAATATTTATGAGCTCTTCTGAAGAACTGAAGCCCTCAAAAATGGAAGTTGTTACCTACTTGATAAAGCATCCTTCATTCCAGAGAGAAGGTCATAGGTTGATAACCTGAGAACCACAGAATCTTGTAAGGAGGCTACCTGAGGCCAGATTCGCACACCCCCTGACTCTTATCAGCAGTGCTACCCTGAGCCCTTACTATAAAACTCCTCACCACACTTGCCTCCCCAGCCCCAGGTTGAAACACATAGCTTTGAGGGCATGCACCTGCTTGGCTCCCTTTGCCTGGCACTGCAATGAAGCTATTCTTTTCTATTTTATCCAAAACTCTGTCTCTGAGACTTAATTCTATGTCAGCATGCAGAGGCTGGATTCAGCTTCAAGCTAGACACGGCCACCACCAGCCCTCCTCTTTCTCTGCCCTCCTCTGTGGTGTTCTGCCTCCCCTTGCAGCTCTTAGATGTTTGAAGGGTATCATTTTCAGTGAATACTAATGCATTGCCTGTCTATTTGTCTACCTGTCCCTGGCTTTTTATCTAGCTTGCCTAGTTTTAAGATACGGCCCTTGAGCTCATTTATAAACAAATAAAATTGAAGCTGAATCCTTCTGCTTGGTGTCCAATTATTATGGGTACACATTAAAGTAGTATATTAAGAGATTTTATTATTTTAAACCAGGCTTTCTGGGATGATGGGAATTCAGGCATTTCTTCCTTCTGTGTTTCTGAATGATCACCCTTTTTCTAACAACATGGACCCTTCTTAAAATAAAAATTTAGCTAATTTTATATTTTTAGATATTTGTCTCATTAATATTTTCCCTAAATTGTCCTGAAGCCTCAGTTGCTCACCAGTGTGGCTATTCACTATAGGTGTGAGGGGTCATCTCCTGGCTCAGTAAAATGGATAAAGCTAAGGCATGGCTATAAAAGAATATTTTCAGTAATTGATACAGTAGCAAAAAAAAAGCAGTAGGATTTAAGACCCTGGGGTTGAGGCCTTGACCTGTTAAGCTTCTTATGTGGCATTGGCCAGTTGGTTCCTTCTATTTGACTTTCTACTCCTCCTTGGAACCTTGGTCCTTGGGCTCATTTCTTTAAAATAATTTCCTAAGGTCACTTGCCCTTCCAAAGGTGAATCAGATAATCTACTTCTATATTTCTAAAATATCCTTAGTATATTCTTCCATTACAGTTCTTATCTGGCTGAATTTTAGGTTTGTATTTTTTTTTTTTTTTTTTTTTTTACTGAACTCCTCAGCTATATGGTGAGTTCTTCATAGAAAAGCACCACCTCTCTTTATTTAAGTTTCCCTGAACTTGATCTATCCTATACACTTGATATTTTTTTAAATAAACAAACAACTGGCATTTTTATTCTAAAGAATAAAACAGTTGGACGAAAGAATAAAATAGTTAGAGTCTCTTCCATCTCTAAAATTGAATTCATCTTGAAGGATTATTCAATGATACATGGTAGAAGTATTTACAAAAACTGTAGTAGATCATTTAGGAATTCTTTCTGATGAATAGTGACAGGTATCCAAAATAACACTGCCTTAAATAAATCATGAGTGGATTTCTGTCTCATGGAAAAGACAGAGAGAAACAGACATCCAGTCATCAGCAACTCATGATCTCTCTCCTCTCTGTTTTACCAACTTTATTGAATGGCTACTCTCATCTAGGCTGCCTCATGATACTTAATGGCTGCTGTAGCTCCGGTCATTAAATGAATATTCCAGGCAGCTAGAAGAAGGAAGCAAAAGAGAGCAAGAGGGCATTGTTCCTAGGAAAGTCCAATTCCTTTCAAGTCCTAACCAATGACTTCCACATATAAGTCATATCTGTGAGGGAGGCTAGGAAATACCACTTATAGCTGGGCAAACTGCCATACCCTACAACACAGGGATGTCTTGCTTGCTAAGGAGGAAAGGGGAATGGGTATTGGGTACATACAGGAAAATCTCCACTATCCTTGGTGAGTGTCCCCTCAACATCACTGTATTACAGAAGATTGGGATTGACTCTTAGAGGTAGATTCTCTTTGAAATTTGGCCCTTCAAGTCATCAGCTGTATGACAAATAACCACTCAGGACACCAGGTTATATATAAAAAAATGATGGCTGATTCACTGGTCAGATCATATATGGGGCTAAGCATATAATCAGTGTATTAAAAGAAAATGTTGAACTGTTCGAATTACCCTTAAAAATCTTTTAATTCAGTTCTCAAGAAAGGGCATCTTCTCACCTGCCTTTTCCCATATTAAATGAAAATACGTGTGTTTTACCCATGAGGGCCACACCGTATCAAGCTATTCCCACCGTGAAAGCACTGCGGGGCCTGAGCCCCATGCCTGCAACACCAGGTGAACCTCTTCCAGCTGACACTGACTCCTGGGCATGCCCAGAGTAAAGTGGAGAGTCACATTCGCATTTACATCTCCTGTTGAATTTCATTTAATCTTTCTGGAGCAAAACATAAATACAATAATTCAGTTCAGTAAGTGAAATTCCTGTATGCAAGTCCATCAAACATGTTGCTCTGATTGCCGATTTTTTAAGTCTGATAAAATGCTCCATTGCAGGTAGAACGCTGCTAGCATGTGGTGAGTATGGAGGTGATATTGGGCAAATTTCCAGACACACCAGCTCTTACTCTTCTTTTCCTTTACATCTGCATTGTCCCTTGATTATCAAACAGTCCCCACTAAGCCTTTTGCTAGTATTTGTCTAATAAGGCCTTTTGCTAGTATTTGTCTAATAAGGCCCTTCTAATAAGGGCCTCATGCTTCCCTCATGGTGGAACTTTGGACATCTCATCAAGCAGGAGAGAAGAGATTATTTTTAGGGGACAAGCGTGTGCATCGCCCTACACAAAATCAATCTGCTTGCTTCTATGGAAAGCTTGGACTTGAAGACAGCTTGAGATTCTGGGTAGTTTTTCATTTCAGTTGCTTTTATATTTTGAAGAGAATATTGAACTGTTTCCACGGTGACATTTCATAATCACAGAGTCTGGAGCAAAAAGTGCCATGGTAGCTAAGCTAGAGAAACAAAGGGTTCCTATGTAAATCACCAAGGATTCTGATGGCTTACTGTCCATGCTCTGCCCACTGACACCCATGGTCAGTCACCAGGACCTAAAAGACAGGAGACAAAATGTGTCCTGGAAAACTCAGGCAATACCAGCAAATTACTTATATTTTTGAATAATCTTAAAATCAGACCTCTTTTTTCCCTTTCTTTTTTTTTTTTCTTAACCTAGAAGAACTCACTTATGGAGCTTTATCATTTTCATTTCTGACCCTAGAACAGAGAGAAAAAAGAAGTGAAGATGAAAAGAAAACCTGAATTTAAACATGATATGTTTTTTGTCCCCCAGATATGCTCAAAAGTATAGTTTGTCAGTCCAAGTACTGTGTGCTAAGTCGCTTTAGTTGTGTCTGATTCTTTGTGACCCCATGGACTCTCACCTGCCAGGCAAGAATATCGGAATGGGTTGCTATGCCCTCCCTCCTCCAGGGGATCTTCCCAACCCAGGGATGGAACCCGTGTCTCTTATGTCTCTTGCATTAGCAGGTAGATTCTTTACCACCAACGCTACCTGGGAAACTGTCAGCCCAGGTAAGGGCATGTAAAAGGGTCAGAACAATGCCTAAACTCCTGCTGAGTTCTCAGATTTTGGTCCTCGCTGTGCCAAAAATTGGCAATAATCTTGGGTAGAAGAAGCACTAGTCTCTCTGCCTATATATCTGTGCACGAAACAAGTAGCTTGGAATAACCCCTGTTATCAAATCTGTGTTCCAGGAAAGGAGAGTATGTTCCATCCCATAGCTAAATGGGCTTCCCTGATAAAATAAAATATAAGATGGACCTAGACATTATCATACTAAGTAAGTTGACAGAGAAAGAAATATTGTATATCACTTACATGTGGAATCTAAAAAAGATGATGCAAATGAACTAATTTACAAAATAGAAACACACTCACAGACTTCAAAAACAAACTTATGGTTACCAAAGGGGAAAGATGAAGGGGGGGACAGCTTAGGAGTTTGGGATTAACAGATACACACTTGCTGTTATTCACTAGCTAAGTCCTATCCAACTCTTTGTGACACCACGGACTGCACCATGCCAGGCTTCCCTGTCCTTCACTATCTCCTGGAGTCTGCTCAAACTCCTGTCCATTGACATAACCAACAAGGACCTACTGTATAGCACAGGGAACTCAAATCAATATTCGGTGATGACCTAAATGGGAAAATAATCTGAAAAAGAATAGGTATATATAAATAAATGAACCACTTTGCTGTACACCTGAAAATAACACAACACTATAAATCAACTATACCCCAATATAAAATAGAAATTAAATTTAAAATAAACTAAAATAAAATGTTTCTCATTTATTTGACCAAATATATTATTTTACCCATCTGATTCCACATCTTGATTTTTTGTAGAAGTCAGTTGCTTATGGAATACAGTTTGACAAGCCCTTAAATTAATTAAAATGATAATTAAAGACCTTAAGTGAAAGTGAAGTCTCTCAGTCATGTCCGACTCTTTGCAACCCCATGGACTGTAGCCTACCAGGCTCCTCCCTCCATGGGATTCTCCAGGCAAGAGTACTGGAGTGGGTTGCCATTTCCTTCTCCAGGGGATCTTCCGGACCCAGAGATCGAACCTGGGTCTCCCGCATTCCAGGCAGACGCTTTATCCTCTGAGCCACCAGGGAAGCCCCATTAAAGACCTTGGTGGGTTTTAAATATTGGCATTTTTATGACTTGGTAAATTCCAGTAAGTAGCACACCAAGCCGGTTATCATACTGTGATAATTGATGATTATGATAACCTGCACATTTTTAAGATCCTAAAAGGTAGTCAGAACCAACAAAGTACGATTAAAAGTATGTTCCTCATGGTTTAGAATGTCTGTTTATATCCGGATCATTTAAAGATGATCCCCGTGTGGGTGGGTGGGTGTGCCCGTGCTTGTGCATGTACTACTTTTAGTGACAGTTTTAAACTGCATGTATTTATGGTTGCACACACACAACCCATAGCTGATCCCCAGTCCAAGTCTAAACAGAACCCTTGCTGAAGTGGGAAAAGGAGGCTGACATCCCACATCCTTCCAGTAAGTTCTCATATAGGGTTGTAATTAGAGGCATTGTGTTATATGAAAAGATAGTGGCTTGGCAATCAGTAGAGATGTAACAAGCAGGTTTGGCTCTGTGACCTTGTAAGTTACCTGTCTCAACCTCAGCTTCCCCAACTGTAAAATGAGAATAACAGTAGCTACCTCTTAGGTTTAAACAGCAAAGGGAAAGCATCCAGCCCAGAGGAGGAATTCACTAAAAACCTTGGGTGGGTTTGGGCCTCTTTCCATAGACCTTCTCCAAGACAGGGCCTGTAGCTTCTAAACTGGGAGGCTGCCCAGCATCTAACACACAGTGGGCTACCTTATGAATGAATTCACTAAGTATAAAACTTAATTTTGAAATAAACTAGGTACTCTTATGTTGCTCTCTCCTGCTAAAGCCCACTAGCAGAAGAATCTGGAGCTTCTCCTTCCCCAACAAACAAACTTGAGTTGTCACTTCCCCAGGAGGCTGTCCCTGCCCCCACTCACTAATTCATATCCCTCTATCAGCACTGGCTACTTTCTCCTTGGAGCACACATCATAGTGGTGTCTCTCTGGCTCTCTCTCTGTCTCAATTTACAAACCGTTGGTTAATGTCTCTTCTCCCCCACAAGTCTGCACACCTACTTGAGGGCACAGGCCATGGCTGCTCTTGTCTGTCAGTTTGACCTCCAGTACTTAGCACAGTGCTGGGTACACAGAAAGTGCTGAAGAAATATTTGAATGAATGAACAAGTGCTCCCTTTCCACTTCTTACAAAGAGCTCTTTCCTCGCTGACTTTCATCATTGAGGCTGAGCATCATAAATATGCCACAGCCAGAGCTCTGTCTGTTCCCTAGTCCCACGTGGGAACCGAAACCAGTGGAGGCTGAAACGTAACGTCCTGGGACCATGCGTTAGGCCAGTTCTCAAGTGGCTCTGATGGGATGGAAGGAAACAGAGGAGGCCGGGTCAGTCTCTGTGCCTTGGGCCTTTGCTTGCTGCTGGCAACGTGCAGCTTATGCCTGGTTTGGCTCCATTTCCAGTCTGACGGCTAAGCCCCCAAACTTTGCAGACTTCATTTCCTGTGGACTCCTGTTCGCACCGGCTCTGACCCTCCTACACAGCTTCACCCTGTAGCATCTGTGACTTGACTGCCTGGCTTCTGGCCCCCTCACTCCCCCGACACCCCACGCCTCCTCTGCACTGTATCCCGAGCACTGGCTCTGTTCCCAGTCCCCTCGACCTGCTGCCACCCACGGTTGAGCATGACGGAATGACTCGCTCAACAATATCTGCCTTTGGAAACATAACCCACGGGCAAGATGTGCCTGGATTCAAATATCCAAACTGTATATCTCTGCTGCAAGGATTGAGGGATTGTGTTCTCCAAGGTTTTTCCAGACCCCAGCTGCGGTGTTATCAGCACAACTTTTGCGGTTGTGTCAGAGAACGTGGCTGGTCTTGGTTTTATTCTTGAGGTCGTCCCCCCAACCTGAGATTGGCCAACTGCCCTGGCCCTGTATCCTCTTCCTCTAAACTCGAGCATGGAGGTCTTAGGAAGAGAGATTGCTAAATAAAGACCAGCGGTGGTATTTACTTAACAGATGGTGACAGAACCCCAAGCTCTCTCTCCTGGAGCATTACTCCAGGAGAATTTTCTAGGTCTCATACAGCTGAGAAAGGATGAATTCAGTCACATTGGTTCCCTGGGCCTGTCTACAAAGAACGTGTTAAAAACTCATTATTCATTGTTAAAAATAGAGCCCCATGCAGTGAGTTCCACTGAGCTGCTCGTAGTGTGTGCAACAACATCGTGTTGGAAAGAAACCAGACTAGGTGTCTGGAGATTCACATTCTGCTTCCAGTTGGAAAAATCCCTTCATTTCCCTAGTCTTGTTTTCCTTATAGATGTAACTGCCTCTAGGTTTCAATTCCTTATTTTACTATGGCCCTAATACTATGCCTAGCTTAAAAAAAAAAAAAAAAAAAGGATGACAGTTCATCTAGGGCTTCTGTGTGCCAGGTACTCTTCTAAGCATTCTGAGGTATTCAACTATTTACTGTACAAACAAATAACTGGAAAAGAAAGAGGAATTCAAGGGCTTTCGAGCAACTTTATTTTTCTAAAGACATTTCCTCTCATATTGCTAATAAGTTACCATTGCTTGAACCTGTCTCTTATATTGTCCCTACCATTTAATAATACAGCTATCTGCATGAGTCCTAGTATAGCTACATTTGGGGTTGGCAGGGGGGGCAGTCTGTGTTCTCATTCATTTTAGCTTTCCTAGTACCAGGCATAAATCCTAACAGATTAAACATACTTAATAAATGTAAGACAGGTGCAAGTCCAAAGTGACTAAAACATAAGCTCCATGGCGGGGAGCAAGGCGATGACTTTGCCTCCCGTGTTCTTCTACACCCCACTGTGCTTAGAATTGAGCCTGGCATAGATGCTCAACAGCTCTATGAACAAGTGAGTCAATGAGGAAGTAAAAAAAAAAAAAAAAAAAAAAACTGAACAAATAGTAAAGAATCTACTGACAATGCCAGCTTGACTCTGTTTAAAAGCACACAGCTCCTTGAGGATCTAGGGAACAACAGCAAAACTCGACACAAGGTAGGTCATGGGTTTTCACGCCTGGTAGCACAGGGAGCCACGAGAGGCCTTCACACGGGGCAGTGCAGCAGTTAGTGCTCAGTGAGAGGGCTTGTGTACATCCTCTTTAGGTAGAGTGATGATAAAGGAGGAATGGATCGCAAGCTCCTGCAAGGAATAAGAACTGATATTTCTTCTCCTTGAATAAAGGCATCTCATTGAGAGCTTAGATTCCTTTGACTATTAGAACGCCTGTGATCAGTCACTTCAGACAAGGCCCACATGCCTGTTTATCTGCTGGGTTTGCAAAGGAATCTGGGAAACACGGCTGCCACCATGCAGATGATATCTTTACCAGGCATTTTCAATTGTGGCAATTGCTACCGCTCCTAGCTCCTCCTTGCCCGGCCCCCTCTTTTTAATCTGCATCCTTTTATCTTTCTCATTTCACGTTTGTTTTCTGCTCTGCTTGATTTGGATGCTAGAAACTGAAAACAAGCGTCAAATGGTATTTTATATCTGCACAGCCCAATCTTCTCCACCTGGCACTGACTTTCTCAGTACGACTCCTGGGGGTGGGGTGGGGACATTCAGCCAAGAAAGACTTTTGGGTTCAGGCAACTGATGGAACCAGAGACACCAGGAGTTGCTAATTACAGTCCAGGCCACTGGAGCCTTTGGTGTTGTCACAGAAAGAAAAAAAAAATATCAAAAGACAGAAATTCCTAAAGCCTTGCCACATATTCAGAGTCTAGATTGTTGCTTCTGGGCTACTTTGTCAATTTTGGGAAATTTGTTTTTGACTAAGTTATCACCTTGAAATGAAGACGTTGAAAGAGCTTTAGTGGAGGATTAGCAGACAGGTTTCACTCTCAGCCACGACTTTCCTAGTGACCTTGGAAAATTCACCTCACCTGACTCTTCAGAGTGGACTGTAACATATCTTATTTTGTATAGTTCTGAGATTTAGCAGTGCAAGGCCCAATTGGCTATGGCAGGAGCAGGAAAGGAGGATGAGCAGGATGGGAGACAGAAATGAGAGATTTCCAATGAATGTCTCCATCTCCTTCAGGTCTCAAGACAGATGTCTGTTTCATAGAAGGTGAGAATACTATGAATGATGATCATAAGCAGCCATCGCTAACTTCTGGATTCTCATTATTCTTTGGGCCATGCCCTGTGCTTAGGGCCTTAAGAAAGTGAAGTCGCTCAGTCATGTCCGACTCTTTGCAACCCCACGGACTGTAGCCTACCAGGCTCCTCTGTCCATGGGATTTTCTTGGCAATAGTACTGGAATGGATTGCCATTTCCTTTTCCAGGGGAATCTTCCCGACCCAGGGATTGAACCCAGGTCTCCCACATTGTAGACAGATGCTTAACCATTTGAGCCACCAGGGAAGTCCACTTAGGGCCTTATACTAATCCTATCACTTAATCCTTGCGGTACTGGCATGAGGTGAGCACTCTTCTCATCTCCAAAACGTCAATAAAGAGATGGGGTTTAAGAATGATTCAAAACTTGACTCCCCAAATTAGATCAAGTTCCATGGTTATATCTGTACTTCTTCACATCAATTATCTGAGCTCATAACTACTGAAGTCCCTCCTTATGAATGTGGGATACATTCCAAGACCCCCACTAGCTGCCAGGAAGTGTGAAAAGTGCCAAATCCTATACGCACTATGTTTTTCCTAATTATTGTACATACCAGTGATAAATCTGGGGGCTTCCTGGGTGACTCAGATGGTAAAGAATCTTTCTGCAATGTAGGAGACCTAGGCTCCATCCCTGGGTCAGGAAGATCCCCTGGAGGAGGGAATGACAACCCACTCCAGTACTCTTGCCTGAAGAATCCCACGGACAGAGTGGGACATGCTACAGTTCATGGAGCCACAAAGAGTCGGACAAGACTGAACACAAATGCACACACAGTGATAAAGTCTAACTTAGAAATTAGACACAGTAAGAGATTAACAGCAATAATGTCAAGAAAGCAGAACAACTATAACCAATATTCAACAAAAAAGTTATGTGAATGTGATCTCTCTTTTGCTCTCTCTCTCAAAGTATCTTATTGTACAAATTTAATGCTTTTTCCATCTCAACTAAACACATACTTTTTCCATCTTAACTAAACACATATCACATACTATGGTTGGAATTTTGTAGTTTGAGGTGCGACATCAAAAGGAGCTTGGATTTCTTTTTCCTTCTTTACAATTTCACAGTAGAAGATTCATTCTTACTGTAGATCTTAACACCTTCAGTATATCCTTTTTTTTTTCATCTCTTATTAAGTCAAGAACGATTACTTTTTCACTTAAAGAAAGCACTTACAGCTTCTCTTAGGCATGTTCAAATTGCTAGCATCACTGTTCTCGCACTTTGGACCCATCACTAAGGAAAACAAGGGTGACCTGGACATAAACAGTGAGATACCAGGACAGTTGATCTGAGAACAGTCAGCTACTAAGCAGCTCACAGGCAGGTTGCACTGGACAAAGGGATTATTCACATACAAGACAGGGTGGAGTAAAATGACTTAAGAAATCACAATACTCAGAATGGCAGGATATTTAAAATTTCTAGATTATTTCTGGAATTCAATTTAATATTTTTGGACCACAGTTGACCACAAGTAACTGAAACCAGGGAAAGTGAAAACATAAGATGTGAGAGGACAATTATATATTTGTGTGACTTTTTCCAGTGCCTGCTTTCCCATTCGATTATAAGCTCCACTAGCATTAGTCATTCAGTCATGTCCAACTCTTTGTGACCCCATGGACTGTAGCCAGGTTCCTCTGTCCATGGAATTCTCCAGGCTAGAACACTGGCGTGGGTAGCCATTTCCTTCTCCAGGGGATCTTCCCGACCCAGGGATCGAACCCAGGTCTCCTGCATTGCAGGCTGATTCTTTACCATCTGAGTCACCAAGAAACTCCACTAGGATACAGGCTATAACTGTTTGTTCACAGTTGTTTGCTAAGTAAAATGCCCAGCACATAGCTAGGACTCCATAAACAGTGACTGCATGCATTGACTAGTACCCCTGGCACTGCTATGGGGAGGGCAGGTCCATTTGCAGAAGCTGGGTATCTGAGGTCATGAGGACACACATCAGCTTCCATTCCAGGCCACTGGTCAATCCTCAGAGCATTCTTATGGGTGGAGGTGATCAATAGTAATAAAAGCTCCAGAACCACGCAAGCCTCTGAAGTACAGACACCCATCATCCACGAGATGACAGGAAAGTGACAGGGTGCTGGCTCCAAGACTGACTCAAAGAATAAAATCCGAGTTCCTAGAATGGTTCTGTAGAAAAATCATGGGCTTTGAAGTCAGACAAAATCTAGATTTGAACCTTAGCTTGGCCATTTACAGCCGTGGGGTGGTGTGTTTCTCAGTTGGAATCCTTTTTTAACACCTTAAAATGACCTGAAATATGGGAATAAGTCTCATCTTGGAAAGCCATATACTTGATAATCACCATCTACTCAGCACTTAGGTTAATATAAGCTGGATGTAGGTCAACATTTTACCCACATTAACTCACTCACACCTCACAATTACTCTATGGCAGGAGTGCTACTATCTCCGTTTTAAAGAGAAGGACATAGGATGTCAGATGGCCTGGGTGTGGGAAGAGGCAGGCAGAGGGTGTGAGCAGCTCCTTGCAGGAAATCACCCCCAGCAGGAAGCCCCTTGTGACTTTACCACAGAGCTATATGGTAACTAACTTTTAAACCAGGCACCCCCATGCTCTGCTCATTTCCAGCCCCAGCACACCTTCCAAATCTTTTAATCATAGGATACCCTGCCTAACTTGTAGGCGCTTTTCATAGATCAAAGAAGTAGAAATGAAGAAGAAGTAATTAACAGATCACCAGATCTCTTCCCTAGCTTCCCCTCCAGTCATCTCCTGAACATGCTGTGTGGCCAACCTGTGTGAACAGGATAACATCTCGAGAAAGATCACAAGAAGCCTATGAGCCTCCATGTTCTGGGGGATGGAGATGACTCTGACCCTCTATCTCAGCGATTAACTGAGATGACTTCCTTTCTTCCCTTCATTTGTTTTTGGCTGTACGGGGTCTTCGCTGCCGTGCAGACTTTTCTCTAGTCGTGGTGAGCGGGGGCACTCTTCACTGAGATACACACGCTTTTCACTGCGGTGGCTTCTCTTGCTGTGGAGCATGGGCTCTGTGGCACTTGGGCTGCAGTAGTTGCAGCTCCCAGGTTCCAGAGCACAGGCTCAATAATCGCGGCACATGGGTGTGGCTGCCCTGCAGCATATGGGATCTTCCTGCAGGCCTCAATCCCAGGTCTCCTAAACTGGCAGGCAGATTCTTTACCACTGAGCTATGAGGGAAGTACTTCCCTTCTTCCTTTGAAAATGCTGATGGCTGAGCAGTCTTCGGAGGCAGTTTACAGAGGACACTGAGTCCCAGATTGCAAATATTCCAGCAATTGCCCAGCAATCTCAGGCAATTTCCCCTCCAACCCTCTACCTCCTGGCCTGCTCTCTTAGCCAAGTCTCCAGACTGAGCCTGGCTAGGACTCAGACTCCTCCATTTGTAATTAATCATTCTCAACTGGACAAGTCAATGGTTGCAGTGAACTAGACCAGACTAGGGCAAGAGACAGGAAAGAGCCTGACCCCTTGAACATGAGGGAGCCTGCAGAATTTCGCTCTATGCTCCAAACATGGCAGACCCATCCAGCCTCAGACTTCTCAACATGGATGCCCCCAAAGAAGAATTTTTGCCAATTTATTGAGCACCTGTAGTCTGCCAAGCAACTTGTAGGCACTGTCATCAACCTTCATAATAACTGTGGAGCATGTATTGTGTTTTATCATTCCTAATTTATAGGTAAGGAAATACACACACAGAGGGGAAGTGACTTACTTAGGCCAACGCAGCTGACAACTGAGTCACGATTTCAACACATTTCATTCTGACTTCAAAGTCTGTTGCTTTCCTCATGAATTCTTTTCCTTAAGAACTCCTATTCACCCATCAAAGCCCATGTTACAGTGTTATTTCCTATGTGAAGCTCTCCCTCATCTTCATTCCTTATGTTCACCTCACTCAGGCAGGGTTAGTCATAAAAAAAAGACAACTTTCTGATCCTGATTCTGATTAACAGCAACTTTCCTTTCTATTGACATTTATGAGTTTTGGTTTGTAAGTGGCAAGAAATAGGACTAGTTTGGCAACAGTGAAAGACTCTGAGGTTGCAGATTGTGGAGATCCAAGTCAGGAAAGAGAAGGAGTGTATGTTCCCCTAGCCTCCTGTCACTCATAGACCTCCTCATGATGTCCTCAATGAGAAGAGGGCCTTAGGGTCCTCTGTCCATGGGCCAGGCTGTCAGGATGGCTTTGGGAATTAACATGCAAGATGAAATGTGATTACCTTCCCAAATCTAGATGATCTTGGGTTTGCATCTGATATTCTGATGCTATGATACAAGTTAAACTTCTTCACTCTATCATGGCTTAAAGAAAATCGAAGAAGAGTAAAAGGAATGAATGACAGCAACTTCTGGAGGCAGTTTATCTGAGTCAGGTGAAGGTTGCCCAAGCGATCTGCTTGTAGACCTTGTAGTGCTTCCCCCTTTACAAACAGTCTTTGACCTCCCTCAAAGTCACAGGGGCCATCCAACTTTCTTTCTCTTCCATGAAAGCCTGAATTCAGAAATGCTTCATAACCATCTAGCCTGGGGCATAAATGACTGAGGATGGCAAAGCATGACTCACCCATAGGGAAGTTAATTGTCTCAGACACCAAAAGTTTAAAACAAAAGGAATCACTCTAAAATCACATAATTTGGGGGGAGGAGGGGGTAAATTTTTAACTTATATACCAGCCCTATCCCAGAATCACCCTGAGTTCACAACTTAATTCTCTGTCCTTGACATCTTGGTAGCAGCCTTATAATTTATACAGCTTAAGGGCTGAAAGTGATTTTGTTTCCATTCTTTCTCAGATTAAAACAACAACAGTAAATTTTTCTATCCCTTTGGGCCAAAGGAGATCTGCCTTTCATAACATGTAGTTTAAATTTAGCACCCAGCAGCCATTAATTTGAAAGTCATTGCCTGAGAGATATTATCATCAAGTGACTATATTTTCGTTTCATTCCGTCCCTTTAAACAGGGGCACCAGCTACTCATGCCCACAATGGTCTCATACTTTTCCCAGGTAATATGCACAGCCTTCATCCAGAGACTGAAATATCTAGTCCCATGTAACAGTCAAATGTCAAAGAAAAGTGTCTTCTCCTATCCAATTTATACACTATATAAGTATAAAGTTGTAAATGTTGGACAGGGACACAGACCTTGGATGGTTTCTAATCTCTTTCCCCACCTTGTGCTTCAATCCTAGCTCCATTTTGCTAACCAAGATTTTCTGACTCTTTCCGGTTGAGAGTAGAGGGTGGAGTGAGCAGGAGGGAGGTTCTGACTGAATGGATGCTACATGAGCTGGTATTGCACACCCTGGGCCTGGGAGACGGTCACAGCTGACTGTTTTCTTTGGGGAGAGATGTTCAGAGAGCTTTTATTAATGCACGTCTGGCATCTACAGTTCCCGTGAAGAGAGCTAGTGCTCTGTTTTGCCTCATTACTTACAGCTCCTTGCTAATCCCTGGGAACCAGGCAGTACACCTCCACCCTCTTTGGGGTGAGCCCTTCTCACTACTTCAGGAGGTCCGCTAGGAGGTGCCTAAGGTGATCCATTCCAGTGTCTGTCTCCCGTGGTGCACATCTGGCCCACTGGGACTGTTGAGGGGGCTTCTGCCCTGGGACTCTCTCTATGGGAACACTGAGCTCCACCTCTGTGTCCTCCCTTTTGCTCTGCCAGTCAGCTTCTCAGGGATGATACCCAGTCTGCTTCTATGGGCCCCAAGACCCCATCCCTCCATCTGTCACACTCGAAGAAATACAAAGATTCTTTCTCAACAGTCTTGTCTTAAAGCCCCTCTACCCAGGCTTCAGGTGAGGGACAGGCAGCTGCCCACGCCTCCCCTCTTGCCAGACAAGGTCACAGAACATGAACGTTTTCCTCCAAAACCCTCTCTCAGTCTCTCTGTTCTCTGTTCCTCAGCCTCTCTGCCTTTACAGGCTGAGGTGGGTGGTTAACTCAGGTGGTAAATGATTTATCTGCCATCTCCTTTTTTGTAAATCCTGTACAAGACGTACTTCAAGATGTAGCACCTGTTTTCTTCATGCTTCAACCAAAAGTGTGATAGGGAATTTGAATGTCCTGTTAAATCTGTTATCGTCTCCATTTAACCCTCAGGATCATTGTTGAATACTGTTGCTTCATTTAGGCTTGTTTTTCAGCAGGCATAGTTAAACTCACTATTTGTAAAGATGTACTATTTTCTCAAAGCATCTTAGCATCCGTGTTTCATTTTGTCTCTTCTCTCTTGTGATTGGTAGAATTCTCTGAGGTGGGCCTCTTCGTCTGCTTAGGTCAGGGGGCCCCGACCCCAGGCAGCTGTCTGTGGCCTGTTAGAAGCCAGGCCACACGGCAGGGGGTGAGCAGTGGGTGGGCGAGCACACAAAGCTTCCTCTGTATTCACATCCACTGCCCATCGCTGGCATCGCCATCCTCCCACTCTGCCCCGGTCCATGGAAAAACTGTCTTACATGAGACTGGCTCTTGGTGCCATAAAGTTTGGGGACCACTGTCTTAGGACGCATTTTTAGGGAGTAGTGCTGTGCTGTGCTAAGTCGCTTCAGTCGTGTCCAGTTCTGTGTGATCTCATAGACTACAGCCTGCCAGGCTCCTCTGTCCATGAGCATTCTCCAGGCAAGAACACTGGAGTGGGTTGCCATGCCCTCCTAAAGCGGATCTTCCCAACCCAGGGATCGAACTGGTGACTCTTACGTTTAATCTGCATTGGCAGGCAGGTTCTTCACCACTAGTGCCACCAAGTTCAAGATAAAATTCAGGCCTCCTCATGCTTTCCACCAATATTGATAATAAAAATACTTAAAAAAAAAAAAAAGGTAACAGTGGTGAAAGTTTATTGCACATAGACACTGCTCTTAAGTGTAATAGACACAGAAACCCAACCATTTATGCATAGATGATATTATGATGCCCGTTTTACAGATGAGGAAACCGCCACACAGAAAGCTTAAGTAATTTACTCATGGTCACAGAGTAAGTGGCAGGGCATTGGATTCAACCCTTAACCCTTAGTGAAAGAATGTTTTTGTCTTCTCATTGTCCACTTGACATTGAGCACTGTGATTTACATTTTCTAGCTTGATATCTCTATGTGATGAGAGGGAACAAGATGACTTTCTTTCTTGAAAGACAGGAAGAAAGACAAATGAACTGAGGAAAGACAGATGTGAGGTCATAGTGCTCACAGGGTACAGAGCCCAAGTGAAACTCACTCTACTCTTCATCCAGTTTCCCCACTGTACTACATGGAGATATTCCTGAAAGGAATGAGAAGTGCTGATAGGGACTTTCCCAATGATCTGGCCAGGTACTTTGCAAGTAAACAGAGAATACTTGAAGGGCACAGAAGGAGCACAGAGTAAGAAAGCCTTACATGGGAAGGAAGGTCCTGCTCCAAGCTGAACCACAGATTCTACTTCATGTCTTCCACATCAGTTCCCACTTAGGTTTTGTTTGAATAAAGAGATGTGCTGCCTTTGTTGCATATAAACGACCAGTATAGTCCAACCCCCACCTTGATAAGTGGTGGATCTGAGGCCCAGAGGAAAGTAAGTGAAGTCATAGAGTGAGTTCATACAAAGTCTGGAAAGCAGTCAGAACCCCAGTTTTCTTGCCTAGCATGTTTCCCCCTAGTCCCTAATGGTCCTCTGTTGGATTAACTTAATATATCCTAGAATCAGGCTGGGAACTGATATACAGGTAATGTGGCATGTACCAATACCCTGGCAGTGAAACAAAGTGATTAAGTTTCAATTAATGATATATGCATATGTATGCCAGAAAGAAACACCCTGCCATGCATATGTATATATTATTAATTATGCAACATGCTTTCTTACATTTATATTTTCGTAGCTTTTTATAGCATTAATTACTTCATTAAATGGAAGAAAAATGTAAGGGATGGCATAAATGGGCTTTACTGTTTACCTACTGCCAGTAGGTAATCAAGTGCTAAGTGGCGTGGGGCTGTCTATGTGTCAATGAAACAACTTCTTTCAACCTTGAGTCTCTGACACTTGTCACATCCTTGACTTCTACTGCGATTCTGCAGTTTGCTATGGTGTCAGGTGCTAAGAAGCCCTGGGTAACTGATGTGCTGTCCTACCATCAGGATGTGCAGAAGTATTGATCTTGGAGGTCAGAGAACTGAGTTATAACCACATCCTGGTTCCAGCTAGCTGTGTGATTACAGGTAATTCAATTTCTTCTCTAGTTTATTTCTTTGCTTCAACCATAATGGAGCAAACATTCTGGCAAAGAAATGAAGGAAGACAAAGAACTGTTGGAAAGGTTGGATGAGGTCAGGAGTGAGGAGGAAAGAGAAGCTAAGCCTAAAGATAACAGTGAGTTGCCAATCTCTCCATACCCTCTTTTATCGCTCACCCCACCCAGCCCCCACTGGAAGGAGCTGTTCACCATTTTGCCAATCTTTCTGTTCCCTAAATATGCCTGGTTTTCTCCTTCCTCTGAACTTCTCCCGCTCTGTACCCTCTGCCTGGACCCCACTCCCACCCCTATAACTTTAATTGGTCTTATTCCTAATAAATCTTCAGATCTCTCATAAGAGCTGAGGTTAGATCCCTTGGTATATACCTCCTTTCCTGATTCTCCTCTTATGAAAACACACAACAGCCTTTACTGTGATTATTTATTCAATATTCGACTCTCTAGACCAAACTTCTATGATGGCAAGAGCTATGTCTGTCCAGTTCTTGGTTGTATCCCCAGGGCTGAAGTGCTCAAATATTTATCAAATATTTATTGAAAGACTGGTCTCTGAACAGAGCACATATAATATGATTCTGTTTATATGAAATTCTAAAAAATGCAAATTAACCTATGGTGACAGAAAACAGATGTGTGGCTGTCAGGAAACCAGGGGTGGGGAGAGAGAATGATTGCAAAGGGGCACCAGGAACCTTCAAGGAGTAATGGATGCATTCATTGTCTTGATTGTGTGAGGACCTCACAGCTGAATACAGGTACCAAAATCATTAAATTGGACACTTTAAACATGTGCCTTTTATTCTCTATCAATCTATAACTTGATAAGGTGTAAAGATGCATAAACGAAATAAAATGCTATTACAGGAAAGAAAAAAGTTTGCTTAAGTCACTGAATGTTGCAGACAGCTAAAAAAGAAAAAAGTCAAAGCAAAAAATGGCCCCTAGATTAGGAAATTTTAGGTACGGTGGGACCCCTGCTAAATCAGTAGATGGAAAGCCAGTGGTGGTGAATGGGCTTTACAGTCAGCTATTTTTATGCCTAATCACTCCCACAGGAAAGGGCAGCCTTTCTCCAGCCCTGGTGGCCCCCTACATCAGAGTATTAATCTGATAAGGGCATTCTGCTTATAAGAAATAGAAATTACCCTCTGCTAGGTTAGGCAAGAAGAGGAAAATTATTATAAAGGTACAAAAATGTCTGAGAAAACCTGAGGCCAGAAATGTCACTTCTAGTTATATGAAAAAGCCTAGAACAAAGGTCTGAAATGCTTGTAAGAACCCAGGCCCAGCACTCTTCTAGTCCGTGTTCTTCTCAGCACCTCGACTTCATCTTCTGTCTCTGCAAGTTTGACGTGGGGACTCCTTAGTTGACTCAAAAAACATAAGGTTGCCCCATGGGTCCCAGGTGGCTGCAGCCCACCAGCACAGATGAAGCTGTCATCTCAAATCACGATTCTAAATCACAGCTCTAACATTCTGGAAGAGAGACTGTGATTGGTCCAGCTGAGACATGGGGTCCACCCTGCCTGCTCAGCTTTGGCTGGTGAAGAAAGACACTTGGATGAAACACAAACACTCGAGACTAGCTTCTTGTCTGGGGGAAAAATGGAAGGACATTTTTAGAGAAAGGGAGTAGGGGTTTGAACAGGCATTCTAAAACTCTCCATTAAAAGTTATTGTTGGGATCAACCAGATACCCAGAGTGGGGATGAGAATCTCCCATTCATAGATAACAAATGAGAGCCCAGAATAGCCCATTTATCTTCCCAAAGCCTCACAGTGCAAGGCAGAGTGCAAAGCCCCTGGATTTTTGACTGTAAGCCCCACTACCCTTACTAGAACACCAGATGGTTTTTCTAAAGCAATCCTGTGCTCAAGGAAGATTCACGATCTCACTGGAACTCAAGTGTAAAGGAATGCAAATAGCTTGAGGCATTATCCCAGCATTTTTGAGAGGAGAAAGTGGAGAGGAGGGGAGATGGATTTATCTTTTAGCAGGAACCAAAGCCTTAAGCTGAAGAATACTGTTCTAATGGTGATATTTAAGTCATCCTCTGATGCATATGCATTTTCAAAGGGATATAGTTTATTCTGAAGCCCATGAACTACATCACACAGATAATGATAGATGCACTCATTTTGAAACTAGCTGTTTCTTCTTTTTACCTCCAAGGTCTTAAAGGAGGTGAAGAGCATATTTGGTAAAGCTGCTATCAGACAGGATTCTCACTCGAGACACTTAGAGCCTGATGAAAATGGAATATATTAGAATTCTACCAAGAAGACAAGTTTTAAAAACACTTAGTACCTGTTTCAGGTGAAGCCTTTGTATCGAAGAAGCACAGTTTGTTCAGATGGTTGAGAAATAACCACTTCTCATGTGCTCACTCAGGTGAACTAAACCTGGATGTAACTTACCCAGATGCCACAGTGATACAGGGGTCAGGAAACCAAGCATGGATCCTGGAGTGGAGGCAAAGTGAACAAGCTTCTCTCAACCTGGGCTCCAAGAATCAGAGGTGCCCATTTTGTTATCCACTGGGTCAGGACACACGTCTCTCTCTCTCTCTCTCTTTTTTACTTTTTGGCCATACTGTGCAGCATGTGGGGTCTTTTTTTTTTTTAATTGGCATATAATTGCTTTATAATATTGTGTTAGTTTCTGCTGTACAACGAAGTGAATCAGCCGTATGTATACATATATCCCTTCCCTCTTGGGTCCCTTATACCCCCCCATCCCACCCCTATAAGATCATCACAGAACACTGAGCTGAGTTCCCTGTGCTATATAGCAGCTTCCTACTAGCTATCTATTTTACACATGGTAGTGTGTATATGTCAATCCTGCTGCTGCTGCTGCTAAGTCGCTTCAGTTGTGTCCGACTCTTAGCGACCCCATGGACTGCAGCCTACCAGGCTCCTCCATCCATGGGATTTTCCAGGCAAGAGTATGGGAGTAGGGTGCCATTGCCTTCTCCGATGTCAATCCTAATCTCCTAATTTGTCCCACACTTCCTCAGGCTTCCCTACTAGTGTAGCTGGTAAAGAATCCATCTGCAATGCAGGAGACCCTGGTTCGATTCCTGGGTCGGGAAATTCCCCGAGAGAAGGGATAGGCTACCCACTCCAGTATTCTTGGGCTTCCCTGGTGGCTCAGATGTTAAAGAATCTGCCTGCAGTGCAGGAGACCTGGGTTTGATCCCTGAGTCAGAAAGATCCCCGGAGAAGGAATTGGCAACCCACTCCAGTATTCTTGCCGGGAGAGTATCATGGACAGAGGAGTCTGGTGAGCTAGCTACAGTCCATGGGATTGCAAAAAGTTGGACATGACTGAGTGACTAACACTTTCCCTTCCCCAACCCCTGTGTCTACATATCTGTTTATGTCTGCATCTCTATTCCTGCCCTGGAAATACGTTCATCTGTAGTGTTCCCATGTGGGATCTTAGTTCCTGGACGATAAATCAAATCCACACCCCCAGCAGTGGAAGCACAGAGTCATTACCACCGGACCTCCAGGGTAGTCCCCTGTACTTACCTAAGGCGTAGTTCAACCCTACAAGCCTGGAGGTAGGAGACTACATGTGAGATGATGGCTTTTCCTCTCAGAGCTTTAATAATCAAATGGAAAATGTAGGCGTGGATGCAAACACAAAGTGCAGAGAAATGTATTCTCTTAAGAGGGGTGGGTGTACTTGAAGGCTTCAGATCTTTCAGGCCTCAAATTGAATTCCCTCTTTTACACCCACCTAGAATTGTCTTCCTTTATCAGCAGGAGCGCTACTATCCGTTTAGTTGTTTAGGTCACGGGAATTATCCTTGAATCTTCCCTCTCCTTCACCTGTCATATCAACTATAATCACACATTAAATTGAATTTTGCTTTCAAAATATATTTTGTAGCTGCCCACTTATATTCAGCCCCTTCCAAGCCATCCGTTCAAGCTGGCACCTTCTTTTATCTGCCAAGAACAGAGGTTTCTTTATATTACTGACTGTATTTACATTTACTCCTTTCAAATCCATTCTGAATTCTACTGCTCAAGTGATCTTAAAAATGAAAATGTGGGAATATTACTCTCTAACAATATGATTTTAGATTGTTTCAATTGCCTTTAGAATCAAGATCCAAACCCTTTAGCCTGTAAAACCTCCAGTGACTGGCCCTGGCCCACACTTTCCTCTACAACCTCACCTTCAGCCACTCGCTTCCTATGTCTCCCCCCTCAGCCGTCACATCGTCTTCAGTGTCCTGAGCGGGGCACAGCCTCTCTCACATAAGGACACTTGAAGAAGCTGTATTCATTGGTTACAATATGGCACCACGACATCTGCTGCTCATTTCCTGGATGAATCCAGGTTGAGTTTCCTGATGTTCTGCTCCTGCAGAACACTCACTCCAGCTGTAAATTAATGATCTAACATCCTTTTCCACTAAACTGTTAATCCCAGGAGGACAGAGGTTGTCTGTTTCATTTACTGTTGCATTTAACTTTCAGCATGGTACCTGACACTCAACACAGATTCATTGAATGGAGCCCAGGAGCTCAAATGGAGAGTCAGGAAAGTGAGCATAAGACCTAATTGTAGGGGGCTACAGAAGTCCAGCAAAAGCAAGAAGACCTGTGCCCCCAAAGCCTGCTTCCAAAGCCTCCTCTGTTCTCCTGCAGCTGCCCCTGGTGTGAGACCTCTTCTCTTCTACCCTGTCCCTCACCCCTGGCACCATGAGGGCAAGGAAGGTGCTTTATTCATCTCTGGGTCCTCAGCCACTGGCACAGGGCCAGCCACACCACTACAGAGTGATGCGAATGCCAACCAGCCTATGCTCACTTGTGCTCCATTGGAAAACAGCATTCTCATCTCAACACTGCAGCATTTCTCACTCACACAAAGTCCACTGCAAGTGTAGTTGAGTCTCCTAGGCAGTGGCTCTCCACATCATGGTCAGGGACAAGAGACAACTATTCCTGGGTCAACTCATGCTACCAAGTCAATATGGCAGGGGATAAGTAAGACTGACAGATCAAACTCTGCAAATAAACGCTCCCTTCCAGCACCTCCCTGGTGGCTCAAATGGTAAAGCGTCTGCCTACAATGCGGGAGACCCTGGTTTGATCCCTGGGTTAGGAAGATCCTCTGCAGAAGGAAATGGTAACCCACTCCAGTACTCTAGCCTGGAAAATACCATGGACGGAGGAGTGTAGTAAGCTACAGTCCATGAGGTCACAAAGAGTCGGATATGACTGAGCCCTTCACTTTCACTTTCCAGTGAGCTATTTCCCTCCTCATGGGCCAAAGCAATTCACATGGCCATGCCTAACACCAAAAAGACAAATTACATATGTATTTTGTATGTGTGTTGTGTGTGTGTGTGTGTGTGTGTGTGTGTGTGTGTGTGTATACATTGCTAAGCACCAAAGAATTAATGCTTTGCTGGAGAAGACTCTTGAGAATCTCTTGGACTGCAAGGAGATCAAACCAGTCAATCCTAGAGGAAAACAACCCTGAATATTCATTGGAAGAACCGATGCTGAAGCTGAAGTTCCAATAATTTGGCCACCTGATGCGAAGAGCCAATTCGTTAGAAAAGACCCTGATGCTGGGAAAGATTGAAGGCAGGAAGAGAAGGGGAAGACAGAGGACAACATTGTTGGATGGCATCACTGACTCAATGGACATGAGTTTGAGCAAATTCCAGGAGATGGTGATGGACAGGGAAGCCTGGTGTGCTGCAGTCCATGGGTCACAGAGAGTCAGACATGACTGAACGACTGAACAACAACAATATATATATGTGTGTGTGTGTGTGTGTGTGTGTATATATATATATATATATATATATATATAAATTATACATCCTGAAGTTGGAAATGGCTACCCACTCCACTATTCTTGCCTGGAGAATCCCATGGACAGAGAAGCCTGAAGGCTACAGTCCATGGGGTTGCAAAGAGTTGGACATGGCTGGGTGACTAAACACACATGCACAAATTATATGCATATAAATTATATGTGCATTTATAAATACATATATGTATATACAATACACATGTATGTATTACATGTGTATGTATATATGTATATAATTTTCTCCATTTATTTAGAAACAGGTGAAAAGGTATATGCAAAAGTATATACTAACACCTGCTCCAATCCTGAACAAATAAGCATTTCAATTAAAAAAAAAAAAAAACAATAGCATGAGTGGTCCTTGCTGTGGAATGGGTGCAAAACTCCTGGTAAGGAATGCCGTTCTAATTCCAGTGTCCCAGGATCTCCAGTTCTGAATGGTGCCTGGTCACTGCAGGAAATTATAATTCCAGCATTCTGGCCTTGTCCTAACCTCCTCTCCTCTGATGATCCACTGCCTTCCTCACCCACTCACTCTCACGGCCACCAGCTAGACCTCAGAAGCTCCTGTCATTTCCAATCCACCAAAAGCTTAATTCCCACTCTATTCACACCTTCCAAAATTTCTAACTCATTTCCTGGACTCCCTGTCTTCAGCAACCTTTGATTCTACCTGATATTCAATACAGTAGTCCCAAAATATTTCTACTGTACTTAGTCCCTTGACCTATGGCCTCACTCACCTCCTTATCCAGCTTAAATTGTATGATTAGTCATTATAAGTATTTTCTTTTTACAACCCTTCCTTTCCTTCCCCAGGTTCTGAACTCCCAAATGCATGCCCTTTCATCACATTTGCTTTCCTAAACTACAATCCCAGGCAAATTTAGCTCTTCAGCTACTTAGGGGCAGAACTTGTACAAGAGAAGCCACAAAACACACCCCAGACACGGTTACTGATTCCTCTTTAAACTCGCAATCACTAAGTAAGTTCTTAAAGCTGCCATCATACTACATTTCCCCTGGCCATTCTCCTTCCCCCTCTCCTGGATAATTATTTCATACTGTCTCATTTCTTCTCAAACCCCCAGCACCTTCTCCATCTTACCTCAGAGCTTCTGACTTGCTTCCCATTTGATAAAAATGAAGTGTTCAGAAAAGAACATCGTGGTCCTCTCACCCAGGCAAGGACTTACTCCAGCAAGTCTGCCTCCCTCGCCTGCATCATTCCCTCCTGCCCCCTTTTCTGTCAGATCCATCAGCACACAGACATGTTGCTGTGACTCCCATCTTCCCCTTTGTCAATAGCACCCTTTTTCTCTCATTCTCCTTACAGCAGCATTCCCTGGAAGGTGTGCCTAAATTCAGTCTTCAATTTCTCTCCTGTTCTCTGTCCAAACCACACCAGGTTTCCTTTCTCTCAAACGCCTGGCACAACCTTTTCTTGTCAAGGTGAAGAGCAACCTTTGCATTGGTCCACTAGGCATGTCTCAGTCCTAATCTGACCCTTTCCCACCAGCAGCTGTTGATACAGGAGTTCATTCTGTTCTCCTTGCAAAAACACTTTCTCTACTTGGTTTCCAGGATGCCACACTCACCTGGATTTCTCCCACGGTTGCTTTCTGTCACCTGGTTTTCTCCCACAGTTGTTTTCTGTTGCCTCTTTGGCTGGATCATCTGCACCTCCCTGACATCTGAATGTTGAGATGCTCCAGGGCTCACTCCCCAACTGATCTCATCCCATTGCCTTGCTTTAAATACCATCCCTCTGCAGTCGTATGCTTATCCCCAGCCTAGATTTCTCCCACAAACTCCAGATTCACATAGTTAACTTCCTGCCTGACATCTCCACCTGAATGTTTAATAGGCATTTTAAATTAAACATATGTCTAAAAATGAGCTCATGAAATTCTCCCCATTCCCCCCCAAACATGCTTTATTAATGGCAATTCTCTCCTTCTAGTTGCTCTGGTATAATCCTGGACTCCTCTCTCATTCCCCGCTTCCAGCCTTCTTGCAAATCCTATTTGTTCTACCTTCAAAATATACCTAGAATTCAATTACTTTCCACCAAACCCTCTGCTAACATTCTGATCCAAGCCATTATTAGAGTCTGCGTTGATTATTTCAATAGTTTCCTGACGGATGAGCTTCTGCCCTTGTCCCCGCTTTAGCCTACTTTCAACACACAAGCCCAGCCTATGTCATTCAGGGCTCCCCCTTCACTCTGGCTTCCCATGTTAATCAAAATAAAAACCCAAGTGCTTGTTTTGACTCACACGGTCATGCATGGGCTGGATCCCATTTTCCCCTTTAACCTCATATCTGAATCCTTTCCCGTTCATTCTCTCCACGTCAGTCACACCACCTTCCTTGCTGAACCCAGCATTCCAGGTGTTACCCCCAACTCTGAGCCCTTTCATTTCCCTCATTTTAGATGCTTCCTCCTGGATATCTACATGGCTGGCTTCATCACGTCCTTTGGGTTTTTACTCAAAAGACATCTTCATAATAAGACCTTCCTTGGCCACTCTCTAAAATTTTAACCTCCCCCACCCATACTTTATATGCTCTTACCTGCAGGAATTTTGATCCTTAAAATGCATCAGTATCTAAAATGCTTTAAACTACACATAATTATCTTGTTCATTACCCCCTCTACTATGGTGTAAGTTTCATGAGGGCAGGAATATTCACCTATACTATTGACTGTTGTTTTCCCAGAGGCTAAAACAGTGTCTGGCACAAATGAGACTGTCAATGTCTATCTGTCACATGAATAAATCCTTTCCAAGAACATTTTTTATTACTATTACCAGGCAGAATATATACTAGAAAGCACAGGCTGGCCGAGCAGAAAGAATGCTGCCCTAGAAGTCCGGGAGGCTAAGAATTTAGTTACTGTTCTCTTGTTAACTTGCTCTGCATCTGTAAGTAAATTGTTTCCACTGTGCAGATTTTTCTGTTCTTATCTGTAAATCAGGTGGAATGGACTCAATGATTCGCTGTGTTCCACTCAGCTCATGAGACAGAAGAATGTGAAGATCGAACTGAGAGGAAAGTTGTTGTAGCATGGATTTAGTGAGAGAATGTATGCTCTCAGAATTTCCAGTCTTTTGGGTCTAAGGTTTAGAGTAGGCATTGCACTAATGTTAAAAATACATTTGAGGTGACTTTTAAGAATCTACTCTGTAACTCAGGGGACACAGGTTCGGTTCCTGGTCAGTGAACTAGGATCCCATGTGCCATGGGGCAACTAAGCCCAAACACCAGAACTACTGAGCCCACGCATCACAACTCAAGTCCGAAAGCTCCATCAAAGCTCCCTCATGACACAACAAAGATCCTACCTACTGCAACTGAGACCCAACATAATCAAATAAATAAATGTTTCTTAAAATTCCTTTGAATTTTAATTCCTGGTTTGTTTCTTCACCCGGGCGTATGCACTGACCAATTTGGAAATCCCAAGCCACCCAACTTGAGCCTTGGATCTTGGGTAGCTCTTTGGGTAGGTAAGCCTTTGGTTCTTCTCCACATCCTGTGTCTTAATTCAGCAAAGAAGCTGATTGACAGAAGAGTTAGAATTCAAACTAGGGTTCTTGAATTTCCACCACATCACCCCCACCAGGCTGCCTCTTCCAAATGGGTGGAGGTGGTGGTTTGCAACATGGACCATGATTCACTTGCCACAGGGCCCATCTCAACAGGGAAAAACAAGTGAATCCCATCTGTTCAACAGAGCATGCTGTCATTTTTGAGTCTTGAACTGATCACCTCAAAGGACCTTGGCAGTTATTATTTCCTCAAAGAAAGAAACCAAGGTTCAGTAAAAACACTGGGGCATGCTTTTCATAAGCATTCCACAAAACTTCACTGATGGCCAGTAATGCAAACTGCTTAGGAGTCTGGGTTTCTCAGTCCCCTCTCACTGCATGACCTTCAACATGAGATATCACTGCTTTGAATCTCTGCTTCTTATGGCAGACTTGATAGTCACTCACGACCCCCCTCTCTCTTTTCCTTACACCTTAAATCTGTCAATCACCTTCCTAGTGGTTGAATTTGCATCCTGAATATCTTTCGACTCCACCCATTCTGTTCTCCCTCTCTGGATTAGTGCTTAGTTGCTAAGTTGTGTCCGACTCTTTGCGACCCCATGGACTGGGGCCCACCAGGCTCCTCTGTCCATGCGATTGTCCAGGCTAGAATACAGGAGTGGGTTGCCATTCCCTTCTCCAGGCTTACTGTCTACTATAAATATGATGATGCTACGTTCTTCTTTAGCTTTCCCTTGCCCTGGGACTGAAGTCCCAGAGTCTAAGTAAAGACTGCAAAGAGTATCGCTTAAGCGCATCAGTCTTTCCTCTGGCCTTTCCTCATCTCTCTGTCTAGAATGTTCTTCCTCCTCACTAGTTCACTGCTGTCCATGCTTCAGGTCTCTGTTTCAGTATTTTTTCTCAGGGAAACCTTCTCTGAGAAGGCTTCATTTCCTTGTTGTGCACTCTCATAAAACCTTGTGTTTTACTTCTGTAGCAGTTCTCACAAATATAATTAAATATACACTTTCCTGTAATTGATTCTTGATTCACCCTTTAGATGGCAGGGTCTACTAAGCCAGGAATCCATGAATAGCATATTTAAAATGGCATACTCAATATAACCAACATCTGGCACACAGTAGGTCTTCAACTTATTTCCCCTCTCTCTGTTTTTCCTGCTGAATCTTTTTTCTCTTCATTCTTTTTTCTTTCTCTTCTTGTTTCCTCTTTTTTTTCTTTAAATTTTATGATGAAAAATTTTAAATACAAATATAGGAAGAATAGTTGAATGAACCTCCACATAACCATCACCTAATTACAAAAGTGATGATCCATGATTGATTTTGCCTCAATAGACCCCCAATACACACCCATACTGGATTATTTTGAAGCAAATCCCAGATATCATTTCATACATATATATTTCAGTATATTTTTATAAAGAGCTATTATTAAAACAACCACCCTGTCTTCATCAAATATAAGATGTCAACAGTATTTTTTTGTTTTCTTAAAAAAAGTCAGGGCTCAAATACCCATATGATTCTAAACTTCTTTTTCATTATTTATTCAATGCATGATCCAAACAAGGTCCAATTTTTTTTTTTTTACTGATATGCCTATTGAATTTTATGTGATTTATAGGTTTTTGTTTTCCTTGAAAAGTATTTGTTGAAGAAACAGGCAATTTGTTCTGAAGAGATTACCACAATCCAAAGTTTTGCTTATTGTGTCTCATGTCTGTTCTCTTAAATCTTTCATTTATCATCCCCCATTGGACACTTCTTTTAGTAGATAAACATGTTCGGTACTTCCTCACTCAACCCCCAGTAAAAGCAATACCAATGCATTCATGGTAAAACATACAAGCCATGATCTCATTTCTCAGACTGTAGATACGTGAATGTCGATGATTAGGTACAAAGCAATGCAGAGACAAAATGGCCACAGAAATGTTGATGGCAGTCTCAGTAGGGAAGGGTTTTAGGTGACTTGAACTTTGTTTATCCCTGTGTGTTAACATTTGTTACAATTAGTACATAATTTATGTAAACTTATAATGTGGCTATTTTTTGAAATGGGGGGAAACACAAAAATCCTAATTCTCCCACTTCCTCTCTGTTCCTGCTCTACACTGCTATTTCATAAGTTCACTTTTTTCAATGACTAACAGAAATTCATTGATTTTACATATTTTCATTAACTCAAAAGTATTTCTGAATATTTACTAAATACCAGATGCAGTGATTTGAAGCTCTGGGTTCCCCTACACAACTGTGCTAAAAAGTAAACCTGAACAGGTTAACACAGTCCTTTAAACATAGCTCTAGTTTGCTCATGGTCAGTTCACGGGTAAAGTCCAAATGTTGCATTATAAAACACAGGGGCCTTCCTGGTCTGGCCTCTGCATAACTCACCAGGGCTCACCTTTCGCCACTCCAGCTGGAGTGTTGTGAATACTCCAGTTCCCTTGATGACTCACCATGATCTCTCCTGGCTCTAATAGAATTGCTCACGCTGATCCTTCTAGCAGGAAAACTGTCTCCTTTTTTACCAGCTCTAATCCCCATTTCAAATAGCTGGCTCCGATTTATTCTTCAGCCTTTAAAATGCAGTTTACATGTCACATCCTCTGGGAAGTATTCCATAATATGATCTCATCACATCCAGTGCATGCTTTAATCATAGAAATAATGAGTTCCACATTATATGCTATTGGTTTGTAAATATGAACACCAGCCTGTGAGCTCCTGGAGGGCAGGGAACCATGTTCTGGCTCATTTCTTTAGATACTCACACCACATTATGACATAGTACACACTCAATAAATATATTTGAATGAATAAATGAGACATCCCTTACTCTGCCGAAATTACTTTCATAAGATTCCCCATTGCACTATTTATCACTGAATCCAGTGGCTCCCTCTGACCTCAATTCTCTTCCCTATCCATAGCCTTTAATACTATTGTTCACCTTTTTCTTCTCAGAAATCCACTCTTCTTTGGCTTCCATGACAACATATTTTTCTTGAACTCTTCTAGTTCCTGGAATCTCTCCTTGATTTCCTTCAACATATCTACTTCTGCAGCCCCTAGAATATTGATAGCTTCCAAGGTTTGGTCTGTTGACTTTGTCTTTCTTCATGCTACATCCCCCCTTGGAAACCTTAGCAGCTCCTACAGCTCTCTACACACTCATCCCTCTTCCAAGTAGATGCTACCCAGGTTCTGAGATTTGCCCTGACTTCTGATCCTGAATCCCTGACATGGCTTCCTCAAGGTTAAATTTCCACAAAGACATACTGCAGGAAACTATGCCCAAGTATCTAAAGAATGGCTCATATTCCTTGGCAACTTCTCCCTCACCTCCCAGCATGCACACACATGCACACATCCACATATACTCACAACCTTCTCTACTTCTTTCTACAGTTCTTTCTTGGTTATCATTCCCATACTTCTACTATACTTGGCTCAAAGCACTAACATATAATTTTTCTTTTTTCTTTTTCTAACTTTACATTCAGTAAACTGAAAATATTTGCTGAATCTGTCTTGATAAAGTTGAATATCACACTATCTTTTTTATATAAAAAATTAATATGAAGCACTTCAACCACATACAATTCAGAAAATATTGCAACAAATGTTTCTGCTGTACCAGAGTCAGGGTTTCTCCCCCTACCTCCAAAACATAAAATGTTCTAATTACTGCTGAAGCAACACTCTGCCATCCAATTCCCTTACCCTTCCCTAATATAACTGCCAGCCTGAAGTTGCTTTATATTATTCCTGTACAATGTAATTAAATAAAGGCAAAAGGAAGACATTTATTAAGCTTGAAAAATAAAAAAGCTGTACATGAAAGAAAGTATATTCATAATATCCACTTGGTTCAGAAATGGATGGTGTTTGTATGATCACAGTACAAACATGTATTTGGGGGGATAAGAAGTGATGAGTGGTAGAGAAGTTGTATAAAAGCTAAATTCTCACTTAACACTTCCTTTTTACATCCTCTTCTGTGGCCCTAATTCTGTAACTCACTGAATTAATTCCAATTGCAATGACTTCCTAACTGGCTCCCGCCTAAGTCTCCTGGATATCTCCCTAAAGCAGAGCGTGGTCTATATCATTTCTCCTGCTCAAAAGCCTCCAATGGTTCCCATTTGTCCTGTCCTCAATAATCCATCTTCACTCTATCTTCTCATAGTATCTCCCCCTAAACCAGGCGTTCTCAGTCTCAGCACTACTGACATTTAGGGCCAGTTCATTCTTTGCTGCAGGAGGCTGTTCTGTGCATTACAGAATGTGGAGCGGTATCCTTATCTTCTACCCCTAGGTGCCAGGAAAAACCTTTCCCTGCAAGTACAAGCACCTGTTTGTGCTCAGTTGTGTTTCTTTGTCACCCCATGGACTGCCAGGCTCCTCTCTGTGGGATTTACCAGCAAGAATACAGGAGTAGGTTGCCATTTCCTTCTCCAGAGGATCTTCCACACCCAGGGGTCAAACTTGTATCTTCTGCATTGCAGGTGGATTCTTTACCACTGAGCCAACTGGGAAAACCCTTCCCCAAATAGTGACAATCAAAAATGTCTCCAGACATTTTGCCAGATGTTCCCCAGAAAGCAAAACCATCCTGCTGCATGTCCCCAGCTCACTACCCGGTGAACTACTGCTCTAAGCCATAAACCTCAACCACATATTTAACATCCCATATGGGCTTCCCTGATAGCTCAGTTGGTAAAGAATCTGCCCGCAGTGCAAGAGACCCCAGTTCGATTCCTGGTCAGGAAGATCCACTGGAGAAGGGCTAGGCTACCCATTCCAGTATGCTGGCCTAGAGAATTACATGGACTGTATACTTCATGGGATCGCAAAGAGTCAGATATGATTGAGCGACTTTCACGTTGCACTTTACGAATCCTAGATTCATGCTATAAGGAACTGTTTGCTGTTCCTTGAATTCCCACCTTGTGATCGGTACCAAAGCTGGAACGGAATTCTTGGAGGCTGAGTTTTCTGTTGGCTAAAGGCTGTTTTTTGTGGAGGCAAGAATTAAAGTTGAGAAAAATAAAGCTATTTACTGCAAGTGGAGATGGTACAGCCTGATAAAGAGAAAACAGCTTAAATATTTCCTTCTTAGAAACTCCCTTAGAAGTGGGTGGTGAAACTCACTAAGAAACAAGATTGGAGAATGTGAGGCTGTGAGAAGGAAGAGGCTAGGAGGATCTGAGGCACTGATAATAATAGCTAAAACTAGCGTATTTACCATGTGTCAGACACTCTGTTACAGTTACTAGTCTCAAAACAAACTCAGATGTCCATATTATCCTCACCACTTTACAGATGAAAAAAACTAAGCCAAAGGAATTAATTAAATGATTTTCCAAGTTCTAGAAGGATTGGTTAGCAGCTCCATCAAGGATGCCCTCAGGTAGCCTTGACTGTCTAGTCCATCCACTGCCCTCAAGCTATGAGTGAGTCTTCTCTATAAGGCTCCAAAGGTTCCTCTGTGAACCTTTGTTGTCTTCCTGCACTGGCCTTGGACTTTCCTGTCCCCCTCACTGGAATGTTATCTCCCAGGACCAATGGCTTCACAGACATCTTCATGCCTGCCCTAAATTCCTCATTTTATTTTTCTCAAAAAAACAGGATAGAAATAATCTTTCTCATTCTACATATCCAGTACAGTGCTGGCCCAAATAAGATGCCAATAATTCATGGCTAACCATGAACGTGTATTGAATGCCAAGTGTTTTCTCATTTAATCCTCACGCCATCCCTCTTAGATATTATTATCCCCATTTTACACATAAGAATAAGTTCGCTCAGTAAGCTAAAGTAACTTGCCCAAGGTTACACAATAAGAAGCCTTGGAGCTAACCTACAAATCCAAACTTTCTGAGTCCAGAGCTCATGTTCTAAATATTAGTTGGCAAATGCATGGTTAATGATCATGTAGGCTAGCTTTTGGCAAGCTTGGCTCTGACATCTACTGTTTCAGGCTGAATTCTGAGCCATCTTCATAGTCCTCAAGAAATAATGTCAGTTATACTGCTCAGTGCCTGGGATCTTCCAGCACTGGGAAACCTAGAGACTACACTTCCCCAGTTGGCTCCTGGAGGCTCTCATTTTTAGCACTTAATCCTGGGCCAAGTCTTTCAACCTCTTGTGGTGATGTCATAGCACCTAGCTATAACTTGACCTTCCCCTGGGAGAGGTGGCTTCAGAGTGTTGAGAGAAGACATCCTTGGGGGGCTGGTACAGGGATGGCAGATCAGGAGGGACTGGTTGGTTTTCAAGGGCGCAAAGGAGGTTATTTCCATTGGGGGTGCAGAAATCAGGAGCTGGGGGACAACAGGAGGAAGGCATGCTCTGTGGCAGAAGGACTCCTTGACACTCTGTGTTTATTCATTTATTTTGTGTGTATAATATTCATAGCTGCTTTTTAATAGCCCCAAGCTAGAAATACTCATATGTCCTGCTGCTGCTGCTAAGTTGCTTCAGTCGCGTCTGACTCTGTGCAACCCCATAGACGGAAGCCCACCAGATTCCCCCTGTCCCTGGGATTCTCCAGGCAAGAACACTGGAGTGGATTGCCATTTCCTTCTCCAATGAGTGAAAGTGAAAAGTGAAAGTGAATTCGCTCAGTCGTGTCCTACTCTTCGTGACCCCATGGACTGCAGCCTACCAGGCTCCTCCGTCCATGGAATTTTCCAGGCAAGAGTACTGGAGTGGGGTGCCATTGCCTTCTCCGCATTTGTCCTGCAGTAGATGAATAATTAAGCAAATTATGGAGACAGCACCCTCAGATTGAAGACAGGAGGAGAGGAGGATTAAAGAAGACAAGATGGTTGGATGGCATCACTGACTCAATGGACATCAGTTTGAGCAAGCTCCAGGAGACAGTGAAGGCCAGGGAAGCCTGGCGTGCTGCCGTTCATGGGGTTGCAAAGAGTTGGATACAACTGAACAACAACAATCCTTGGACTTGCCAGGGCCCTAAGGAGGGCCCTTCTTGATTTAGAGGACATCTACATCCATTGAGACAAGGGGGCTGGAGTGGATGACTTTACACATCCCCATTCTATATAACCATCCCTCAGATTCTTTCCACAAAGAAGCAACCCCCTTTACATTGTCTGCTTTCTTGACTCAGGGAAACAGAGAAAGTGGGGGCCTCCCACAGAGTGGCTCCTGACACTTTAATGTGAAAGAGTTTCGGGAGAAAGTAAGTGTGTTCTTGGCCTGCTCTCCCTCCATAGCTTTCCAGCCATGATTTGCAGTGTTCTGTCCACCATCACAGACATAGCCAGAGTCACAGCTCAGCAAGTACAGGGCAGAGAAAGCAAAACCATCACAAAGGTAGATGGTTTCCTGAGCCATGTGGGGAGACTATGGAGGCAAAGGCCTGGTGTCTGACATCTAGGAGAACCTACGCACTGGGCCACAGATCTTAACAGCTTCTGCCTCTCGAAGTGCCTGCCCTATCAAATGCTTTCACAGAAACCCAGAGTGTGTGTGTGTGTTAAGTCACTAAGTTGTGTCTAATTCTTTCCAACACCCTGGACTGTAGCCTGCCAGCCGGCTTTGTCCATGGGGTTTCCCAGGCAAGAATACTGCAGTGGGTTGCCATGTCCTTCTCCAGGGGATCTTCCTGACCCAGGGATCAAACCAGCATCTCTTGTGTCTCCTACACTGCAGGCAGACTCTTTACTGCTGAGCCACCAGGGAAGATCAGCTAGTAATAAATGTGCTGTGTTGTGCTTAGTCACTCAGTCAAGTCTGACTATTTGCGACCCCATGGACTGCAGCACATGAGGCTCCTCTGTCTATGGGGATTCTCCAGGCAAGAATGCTGGAGTGGGTCGCCATGCCTTCCTCCAGGGAATCTTCCCAACCCAGGGATTGAACCCAGGTCTCCCACATTGCAGGAGGATGCCTTACCATCTAAGCCACCAAGGAAAAGTGAAAGTCTCTTAGTCGTGTCCGACTCTTTGCGACCCGACGGACTGTAGCCTGCTAGGCTCCCCTGTCCATGGAATTCTCCAAGCCAGAATACTGGAGTGGGTAGCTGTTCCCTTCTCCAGGGGACCTTCCCACCCCAGGGATTGAACTCAGGTCTCCTGCACTGCAGGCAGATTCTTTACCTTCTAAGACACTATGGAAGCCCAAGAACACTGAAGTGTATAGCCTGCTCCTTCCCCAGCAGATCTTCCTGACTCAGGAATCAAACCAGGGTCTCCTGCATTGCTGGCAGATTCTTTACCAGCTTAACCACCAAGGAAGCCCAGCAATAAATACTGCAAATAAATAAATACAGCAAGGTACAAGAGACAAAAACCCTAGAAGGAGGTAGGCTTCCATTTTAGAACTTTTTCTAAAGTAAAGACTTTAGGAGAGAGGCCTGAATGACACGAGGGAGGAAGCAATGTAGATTTCTGCAGCTGGAGCTTTAGGGCAGAAAGAAGAGCTGGTCTAAGTCCTGAGTCACGATTGTGTTTACGCAAAGAACAGCCAGAGGGCCAGTGTGACTGGCTTAGCATGAACAAGGGAAGAAAGATTGAACAGTCAGCAGCCAGTGTTTGGATATTCTTCTAAGCATGATGTGAAGTTCCTGGGCTTTTTAGGGCTGCTGCTGCTGCTGCTAAGTTGCTTCAGTCATGTCTGACTCTTCGCACCCCCATGGACCAGGCTCCTCCACCCATGGGATTTTCCAGGCAAGGGTACTGGAGTGGGTTGCCATTGCCGTCTCAGTTTTTAGAGCTAGAGACCGCTAAAAGTTTCATTTGAGCTGTTATACAAAGAAGTGATTATGATGTCATGGTTGGGGCAGGGGATGGGGGAAGTAAAGAAAGAGGGAAAACAAAAGTTGAAGATTGCCATGGGTCAGACGAGAGATGAGGGGGGATAAATGATCTGGGGTGGAAAGGTGGTTGAAAGTGGTTGGTTTCTGGCTGTATTTTAAAAGTAAAGCTCACAGAACTCAGTAATGGATCGGCTATGGAGTGCTCAGCTTGATGACGGGATAAATGAAGGGATCACTGAGGGAGCTGGGAGGAACGAGAGGAGGAGCAGGCTGGAGTGGAGGTGGGGGTAGTTCAAATCAGAAGTGTGTATGTTACTGATGGACAAATGTTTTGAGAAAGTGGGGAAGTGACACAGCCTTTAAGAAGAAATTGGCAAATCGAACTACAGGAGAAGATTCCAGAAGTAGACTGGAACCACGTGGAAGGCTCCAGAGCCAGGAGGAATCTGGACTCCAACCTCCAGGAATTCCATTTGACCCCTCCCTACAATCATGGCAATGATTCATTAATCCTCTTGCCAGCTCCATGGAACAGCTCCTCTTACTGTCCCCATTTCACAGACAAGACGCTGAGACAAAAAGTTGAGATGGCCCATCCAAACTCATGCATCCGATGAGGATGCTCTGAGGGCGTGGCTCTCTGGCCTGTGGACAGAGCCCCTGGGGAAGGCCATGGAAAGCTCTGCGCTTTGGACACCTGCCCCTGTGAGCAGCGCCCAGGCGGCCTTTCTGGAACTAAGACTGGTTTGGAGGAGTAACTAGTGCCTCCAATCTCCACAGTAACGATGGCTCTGTGTAGGAGCTTCCCCCTGGAGCAGACCTTCTTTATTTTTAAGGCATTGATCCTGCCCCAGGGTGTTTTCCAGAACTTGCACTACTCCCTAATTACCTAGTAATGCTGAGGGCTTATGAAAATGCTGTCATTTGTGGGAGAAGGGGAGGGAAGAATGAAAGAAGAGGGGGTGAAAAAGACAGAAAATGCTGTTAAACCTGGCAGAGCTCCAGGGTGGGTAATTACATTCTTCGGGGTGGTACTCCTGCCACACACAGCCTGTGGAGTATTTTGGGAGCCTTCTGCAGGAATTGTGCTAATAACATGGAAAATATTATCATTATTAGATTTTTTCTGTGTCTTTTAAAATGGGGCCTTTCGAAAGCCACAGAGGCACCCTCTCTCTGATTGCATTTTTCCCAATTTGTTAGCTGTCAGCGATCTATTCTCAGATCATAAATTTGATGGCTTCTCCCACCCTTGAATTGCTTTACACTAGATGCCCAAAACATTCAAGCCAGAAGAGACCTTCGCACACCCCCCCTCCATGTTTTACAGATGGAGACGTGAGCCCAGGGAGGGCAAGAGCCAGGCTGATGCCACCCCAGGAAACAGGAGGTAGAGAGCACGGGTCTCCCCAGGCCTCCTCCCTCATCTTTTCCTTCCTCCATGAGTCTCTGCTGTCAAATGCATCAAATGCGGTATGTCAAAGTCAAAACAATAGGCAGCCATCAAGTGAGGGACCCTTGCCATTTTATAGATGAGCAAACAGAGGCCCAGAGAGGAGATGAACTTGTTCCCCAAGTTGATACTGGGGCTGGTGGCTGCCTTCCACTGAACTAGAACTGGCACTTGGTAGCCTGTGGGCCAGATCAAGCCCAGAGACACTTCCCTCTATTCTTTGTTTTTCCTGCCCAATGCAATTAAGTTATACTTCCAGTTCAGTTATACTTTATATAGCATATTAAAGAGCAGAGACATTATTTTGCCAACAAAGGTCCACCTAGTCAAGGCTATGGTTTTTCCAGTAGTCATGTATGGATGTGAGAGTTGGACTGTGAAGAAAGCTGAGCGCCGAAGAACTGATGCTTTTGAACTGTGGTGTTGGAGAAGACTCTTGAGAGTCCCTTGGACTGCAAGGAGATCCAACCAGTCCATTCTGAAGGAGATCAGCCCTGGGTGTTCTTTGGAAGAAATGATGCGGAAGCTGAAACTCCAGTACTTTGGCCACCTCATGCAAAGAGTTGACTCATTGGAAAAGACTGATGCTGGGAGGGATTGGGGGCAGGAGGAGAAGGGGATGACAGAGGATGAGATGGCTGGATGGCATCACCAACTCAATGGACATGAGTTTGAGAGAACTCCGGGAGTTGGTGATGGACAGGGAGGCCTGGCGTGCTGCAATTCATAGGGTCACAAAGAGTCGGACACAACCAAGCGACTGAACTGAACTGAATATTGTTAAAAAGCAAACAAAAACAAAAAAGCAAATTTAGGGTTGCCAGGGGAAGGGATAATTAGGGAATTTGGGAAGGTCATGTACGCACTGCTATATTCAAAATAAATAACCAACAAGGACCTACTGTATAGCACATGGGACTCTACTCAATGTTATATGCCAGCCTGGATGGGAGCGGGGTCTGGGGGAGAATGGACACATGTATATGTATGGCTGAGTCCTTCTCTTTTCACCTGAAACTACCACAATACTGTTAATCAGTTATATTCCAATATGAAAGAAAAAGTTTAAAGTTTGTGAAAAAAAGAATTATCAACAAAACCTACTAAAAAAATGAAACAAACAAACAACAACAACAAAGAATAACCCCCACAAAATCCATATTTCTGCTCTGTCTTAAAAATGAAAATCGGATCTGTCCACACCAGGCCTACACTTCCTTATGGCAACCGTCAGCTGCCTTCAAGCCCTCCAACCACCTTTGGACACAGCCTAGGCCCTATTTTCTCTGCTCTCACTGCCTTCTCCCCAACTCGGAGGCTCACTTTATTCATCTCCCTGCTTGGCCCAAAGAGGCATTTGAATGTGAAATCCCTGCCCAACTCGATTCTCTTTGGTTTGTGGTATAAGGCCAAAGCCAAATAAATAAATCTGAGGCTATTTTGGCCACATGGTGGTGGAACTTACAATATGCCACAGAAATGAACCAGGATAGGTCAGAACTGACTTGGGGGTGGTGGCCGTGCTGTCTCTGGGGCACCATTTGAGCAGCATTAGGAGAGCTTTTCCACGGGCCTGTCAGCTGGAACCCCTCCATGAGATACTTGTCCATTTGGACTTTTCGGGACACCCACCTTCAGGGATCCCATTTTAAAATGTGAAAAGCCTTGAAAGAAGATGAATGCAGTTTTCCTTCGATGTAATATAACAGAGGGGGAGACTAGAATGGGGTGCTGGTGTCTAGCGCTTGGTGTGCTAGTTGTTATGTGCCCTTAAGAAAGGCGTTTCAATCTCAGCACTACTGATGCTTTGGACCAGGTAATTCTTTGTGGTGGGGGCTGTCCTGTGTATCATAGGATGGTCAGCAGCAGCCTTGGCCTCTACCACCAGATGTCAGTCACACCTCCCCAGCTGTGAAAACCAAAAACATCTCTGCTGCTGCTGCTAAGTCACTTCAGTCGTGTCTGACTCTGTGCGACACCATAGATGGCATCCCACCAGGCTCCCTCGTCCCTGGGATTCTCCAGGCAAGAACACTGGAGTGGGTTGCCATTTCTTTCTCCAATGCATGAAAGCGAAAAGTGAAAGTGAAGTCGCTCAGTCGTGTCCGACTCTTAGCAACCCCATGGACTGCAGCCCACCAGACTCTTTCGTCCATGGGATTTGCTAGGCAAGAGTACTGCGGTGGGTTGCCATTGCCTTCTCCAAACATCTCTAGACATTGCCAAATATTCCCGGGACGGGGAATGTGAAATCACTGTCCACTGATAACTATTGTCTTAAGCTAACCATCTAGCCTCCTGAGCCTTACTTAATCCGTAAAATAGGTTCTAATTCCTGTCCTTGTGGAGTTGTTGGGAGGATGAAGTGAGATGAAGGATATACAAATGCTGTGTCAATCACAGCTTATCATGTATCTGTAGGGTTGGGTTGCCATCAATCATGACAGATTATGAACAGTCAAGTCTTCCAGACTGATATCGGGGATGGCAAATAGGATCGGGAGCTACAAAAGAACAGTAAAAAAACAACTAATGAAGGATAACATCAGAACATGCCGCTCAGGGATGTATGATATGTAGTCCTGACCTCTGAGGCTGAGATATAAGAAAGGCACCTCCCACCAGCCAGCAGTCAGTGTCTCCCTCCTCACATTCATTGCCAGTCGTGTAACTATCATACTAATGAAAAACATCCCACAGCTCTCCATGGCTGCCAGGAATGCAGCGGCTTCCGAATCCTGACCCTGCCCTCTCTGGTCTCACATTTCCCAACCCCGTCTTTCCAGTCTGTACCACTGGCTGCAGGCTCATGGAGCATACGGCATCCTCACCTGCCTTCTGCCCCTGCACGTGCTTTTCCCTTGGTTTCAGTCTTCCCTCAGCCCTCACTGTCTGCCTGTCATCTCCTTACCAGCTCAGCATTTCTGAAGCCCTGTCGGCTCCCCACAGACAGACATACTGGTCACTTCCTCCCTTGCTCCCCAGTGTGGAGTTTACATCTCTATTAGAGCACGTTCATGGCTGCCTTGGATGACAGTTGGCTGGGTTCCTCTGTATTCCTCTTCCACCAGATTCACCTGCCTTGAAGCAGAGACTGTGTCTGATTCCTTTCCATAACCCCTTCACCTGATTCCCTATTGGAACAGAGAAAGTTCTCCATCAATGTTTGAGTTAGAAACAGGATAGAGTTGACCCTAAATGTAATTTGACCTAGATGCCCAAGCTTGAGATATGTAAGCTCCAGGTTTATTTGATGACTGAATAATTACATATTTAATAGGCCAAGGAGAGCTGCTTGACCATATTTGAGCAGGGCCATGACACAGTTAGAGCTATATTTTAGGAAAATCCATTTGACTGTATGATTTATAATGGTCATTGAAAATGCATCATTTTGACTCCTTTAAGTCCCTCTGCCCCAAAGTAAGCAAAACAAGTCTTACCCATTACAGGTAGGCGTTGAGGTTTTGCTAATTAAACCTTGCAAAGGGCTTTGAGATCTTGCTCTGAAAGGTGACAGAAGTGTGAAGCTTTCAGTGACAGCCTAATTATTATTATTACCAGACACAAAGCTCAGAAAAACTTAAAAGATCCCCAGATACCATTCAAAACAGTAAGAGACAAAAAATGCAACTGGAGAAATTTTAAGATGGAATCCTCGCATCACGGACTCTTCCTGTTGTCAGAAACCTTAGAGGATTCCTGATCTGTTCTCACACCTTCCCAAGCTGATAATGACACTACTTCTATGCCCCTGCCCAGTTCTTCCTGCTCTTGGAGTCTGAGGGTAAACAGCTTGGGCCTGATGGTAGTGGTTCTTGTGTTCAAATCCCAATCTTTTCCCTGTTAACAGTGAAACAGGGGTACATGATTAGGCCTCAGTTTCTTTACCTATAAAATGGGGGTTTGATTACCGCCACAGCGTGACGCACGCCACACTGCTTAGTAGGGTACCTTCCTGTTGTTTAGTTGTTAAGTTGTGTCTGACTCTTTTGTGACCCCACAGACTGTAGCATTCCAGGCTCCTCTGTCCATGGGTTTCTCCAGGCAAGAACACTGGAGTGGGTTGCCATGTGTCCTCCTCTGGGGGATCTTCCTGACTCAGGAATCAAACCCACATCTCTTATGTCTCCTGCATGGAAGACCACTGAGCCACCGGGGAAGCCCAGTGTGGTACCTGGCCCATGGGAAAGAATAAACATTAGCTATAAAATCACTTGAGCTAATTAATATATGTGAAAGTACAGAGGAAATCATAAACCATCCAACCTGTAAGTTGTTCCTAGTTTAGGGGCTCCATGGAACAGTCAGATATTTCTTGCAAATCCCAGCCCTTGTAGCTGTCCTGTGTGTGTATGTGATTATGTAATCTTGGTGAGGGAAGAGAGGAGTTTTTTGATAAAATGGCCTAGTCAAGTGGCAAAGCAAAACTAGGTTCAAAGCCTATTATTCTCTCCTGTTCTAACCGTGGAAAAAATGTGGTTTCCTTTTCATGGATTTTCAACTGTTGGGTGGGGGTTCTGACCAGGACAGTGGGCAAATTGCCCAGAACATTCAAGCTCATAGGTCGAAGTGTATGCTGGTGCTGAAGGTCCAGATTCCATCTTAACAAATCTCTGTCTTTATGATTTAATCCCTGGAGCCTTGTTTGTTTGTTTTTCATGGACACTTCCCAGGGCTGGTTTAAGAAGAGAGTGAGGTAACCCTGTGAAGTCGCTTCAGAAACTGTAAAGTGCTTTGTGACTGCTCAGATGACTGCTATGCAACCCACAGGACGGCCCTGAACACAGCTGTCTTCTTTAGGGACTGTTTCGGCAGAAGCCCCTGTTCAGCAGGGTCTAGGGAGTTCCAGTTTACTCTAGACATGACCAACATCCAGAGATCATTGAAAGAAGCCTGGCTCCTCTCACTAGAATCCCTGCAAAATGACTCATGTAATTGCTCTGTGTAAGTATCCTTAGCCTTTATTGTACACCCACAAGATTAGGATGCTGTAGACTCCTGTGGAATGCAGAGGAAGGGGGAAGGGGGCTCATTTAAAACGCAGAGGATTGAGGAGACCACCAATCCCACTTGTAAAGGCAGCAGGGACCACTGAGTGTCCAAGTCAAGACACCTGCCGATCATTCCAGACCCTCATGTCTGCCTCTCTAGCATTCCTCCCAGCGTGGGGGTGGGGGTGGGGGTGGGGGAGCCTCTTTCCTTTAAAGTTCCTAGCAGGGCTTTCTAGGGTCTTCCCCTCAGGAATTAGTTGTAGGAATAATTGGGCCAGTGGAGTGCAGGAGATATATCCAGCACAGCTCTCGCACTCCTAGAAAAGTGACCTAGATCAAGCAGCAAGCAGCGGGCGGATGCAGGACTACTGTGGGGACCCCCTGCCACCTACTGACTTACAGCTGAACCCACATTCCCAGTCGCTTCTGCTGGCTGAGGGGCTGGGGGAGGGGGTGCTGAGGAAGGCGGGGGAGGGTGAAGGGGACTGGTAGGGCTGTCCCTTTCGGGAGCAAGCTCCAGGTATCACACCCCCTCACCCGCCCACCCACCCATCAGCACACCCAACCAGGAGGCTAAGGTGAGGATGGGGAGGCAGGGGGCCATGGGGAGAGGAGGTCAGCTGCGGATCCTGGGAGCTGGCTTACTGGTGGGTATTAGCATAGCGCTGGCTGCCAGTGTGAGAGAGAGGGGGAGAGCGAGGGAGCAAGGGAGGGAGCGAGAGGCAGGCGGCGAGGAGAGAGCAGAGCAGAGCAGAGGGGGAGCTGCGCTCAGCTCGCAGGAGGACAGGCTTCTCTTTTTCCGTGCTCAGTTAATCTGGCTGTCAGTTGGTGTTAACGCTGCAGTTTAAGCGCTCGGATTCCAAGGGAAACAGACAAACCTCGCAGACGGCAGGCAGGAAGCAAGCGAGGACGGAAGGAACAGCAGGAGGAAAAGAATCGGCAGAAGAGAGAGAGGAATAAAGGGACGGGGGGAACACCAAATCTATGATTGGACCTGGGCTTCTTTTTCGCCAATGCAAAAAGGAATATGCAGCACATTTTTGCCTTCTTCTGCACCGGTTTCCTAGGCGCGGTAGTAGGTGCCAATTTCCCCAACAATATCCAGATCGGTGAGTGAGAGGGGCAGTCTGGGGTGGGACTTCATGGGTCTGGCCAGTTCTTTGACGGGGAGGGGGTTTGTGTCCTCCCCCACCCCCACTATGGGCTGTTGTGCTGGGCTATCTACCCCAAGCTTTCCAGCAGAGATGTGAAGGCTTGGGCGATGGTGTGGGGAGGGGGCTTCTCTGGATGGGATATGGGGCAGAGAAGCAAAGTGTGCTCTGTCTCTCTCTGTCTCTCACACACACAGACACATACACACACACAGGTCCTCACACACCACTCACACTCTAGGCATAAGCATGTGAAATGGAGGAACCACTGCTTTGGAGAAAAAAAAAAATCAGGCTCTAACAAGGAAAGAGGTGGTAGGTGTTTAAAGAGTTAACTCCATGGCTTGGTAGATGGTGCCTGATTTCATTTATTTATATACATATGAGTGGTGTGTGTATTTATGTGTATGATTATGTATTAAATATACACATTTATATTTGAGAGAGGCAGTGATTTCTCCTCTGGGGGAGGGGAAAGAGACCCTCTAAAAGAAGGAGTGAAGGATGCTGGGTTCATTGCATCCACTAAAATAATCCTAAAAAGCCACCCCCAACCCCAGGCGAAGGGGGCTCTCTCTCCCACTCTGGACTCTCCTAGCTGCCTCTGTCTGCTGTTTGCCATGCTGGGCTGGGGGTTCCCGCTCCTCCAATTCTGGAACTTCCTAGCCTGTTTTCCTCCCCCTACTCCCTCAATCGCCCACTCCTCTTGGATTTTCTGTCCACAAGATGGTCTGCCTTTTACACACACACACACACACACACACACAAACACACACCCACATGTCCCCCTCCCCTCCTCTTAGCTTCCCCATCACTGAGCTCCAGCCTCACAACTTGGAGGCAGGTTTCAACGTGATGCCGCATGCTTTTCTTGTTCCCCATTTCCCCTTCCTTGTTGTCATGCTTCTCAAAGAGGACCCCCACCCTCCCTGAATTTATGGGACAGCGGATAGATACTGCTTCTCCCAGTAATAACGGGTGAAAGCCAAACAAACAGGAGCAGTAACACCAATAATGACGCGCGTCCACAAGGGCTCGGGAATTCAGTATGACCAGCATCTCAGGGCTGTTTGTGTCCCGGAATCCAGCAAACTGCTTTGCTTGAAGGCATCTTGCTGGGTCTGGGTGGTTTACTCTCTCCAGATAGAGGCAGGGCTCCACTAGGGACAGTTCCTGTTCCTAGGAGTTTGTGTTCCTTGTGAGCATGTGTGTTTGTGGGGCCATGTGTTGAAGGTGGTCTTTTGTTGGGCACACATGTGCTACTGTACTCTTTTGGCCTCTCCAGCAGGCTGGCTCTGAGGGTAGCTCCAATAGCCGCGGAGCAACTTGCTTTGTTTCCTGACACCTGTTAAGCTATATCCTGAAGTGTGTCTGTGTATGTGTATTAGTGCCTTAGATGCAAAACAAAACTTCCTGCCTCCGGAGACACTTCTCTTGCAGCCCAGCCTATAGCCACCTACCTCCCCACCCCCACTCACTCTCCTTCATTCATTGCAGGGGAGGAGGGAGACTGGGAAGTGTTTGGGGTGTGGTCATCTTGCGGGGTGGGGGGGTGGGGGGTGGAGCATCAGAATCAAGAAGGAGTGTTTTGTTTTTACTCTTTAAAATGGAGGCATATGACCATGGGTAAATCATTTGCTCTTACGAGTGGCATTCTTTATGCTGGTAATTATGTCTTACCCATACTTTGCTGATTGGAAATACTTGTCTTCAGATATGTGTACTTGCTTTCTCCAAGTGCATCTGTGTATATTGCCATGGATGTATAAATGCATGAGATGTTTTGTGTACATATCTGTGGTATGCTTATTTATGTATCTCTGCAGATTTTTTGTGATATTTAGCCCAAATTTGATTTCAAATGATTGAACCATTGTTTTTATTTTCACATAAAAGGTTGAACTGTTAAGTTATGGAACACACACTGAAAATATCACTGTCACCAGACAGTACTTCACTCTACTTGCACTATCTATAACAAAAGCCTTACAGTTTATTTACTGGTTGTTAAAAACAAACACACATCTACAGTATAGGAAGTTACAAATGCATCATATTGGGATTGGGATTTCTGAGGAATCTCAGATTAACTTCTATGTAAACACTCACTATAGTTCAGTCTCTGGAAACTGCTGATTTCAGTTCATAGAAACACATTTTAATTTATTTACATGTCGACAGTAAATACAAAGGTAAGGTGTGTACTCATGTTGCTTGGAACAGGAGCCCCACCAGGCACCTCTGGTTCTGCTTTTTGCTAGAATAGAATGCTAGCATCCTCTGGACATTCCTGAGCCCCCACATCTTCCAAGTCCAAGGTGTTACCATGCAAATACACACAATGGCAACCCCTTATGTAACAAGTCACTCCTGGGATCATGAGTGATGAAAGAACCAGCGAACACTCTGTGCAGATAATCAAGAGTTTTTCAGAGGAAATGAATAAACTGTAGAGGGCTGGCAGACAGGTCTTGCCAGGTCAAAGACTACAAGGGTCAAAGTCAAAGAAAGGGTTACAGCGCTAGAGAAGCTCACAGGACCCCAGGGCAAGAGTTCACTCTGTAACACGCATTAATACTACTGCCTGTATGGCTCTCCAATGAGAACTGGGTCTGATACAGAAGAAACTAGACACGGCTAGGGTTTACGTGCGCACAAGAGCATAGGCTGCTTAAGCGGTTTGCTTGAGCGAGAGGGAGAAGAGAAACTCCACAATTCTGTTTTCTCTGACCTGAACTGAGTTGAGGGGTGAACAATCAAATCTTTGGGCAGAATGACAGATAATTAGAGGCTTCATCAATAAAAGCTCACCTGTAGAAGTTGAAGTCCCAGGATCCAGTTGAGTCCAAGTGAATTCTGATCCCCAGAATCAGGCAACAACTAGTGACTCACCTGGGGAGAAGAAATGGGCCCATCTGCGGTAGGCTGTTGAGGAATCAAACTTATCTCTAGCCCAGATACCATGTTGCATTTTCTTTCTTTGCAGGGGGATTATTTCCAAACCAGCAGTCACAGGAACATGCTGCTTTTAGATTTGCTTTGTCACAACTCACAGAGCCCCCAAAGTTGCTCCCCCAGATTGATATTGTGAACATCAGCGACAGCTTTGAGATGACCTACAGATGTAAGTAAATGCTTCTATTTCTGAGAATTCTTTCTGCGATCGACCATTAAAGGGAGGACCCGTACATAGCAGGTGGTGTCGCCAAAACGTTGAGTTGTCATCCCTTGTCTTAAGAGAAAGCACTCCAAGAAAACTGCCCAGGGCCTTGTGAGTGATTCTGTTCATTGATATTTGAGATCCTGCAGTGCTTCATGGAATAGGTTTGCATTCTTGCTGTCTGCTAACTCTGAATGCCAGCCTGATGGATACTGGGGTTGACTGCATCTCCCCTAAACTCACAGAGGTTTTCTGGTTTACTTGAGAGTTTCATACATAGGAAACTTCTGAGAGGCGTAGAATGAAAAGTTTTGACTTGGAGAATGTGGTTTACAATACTTATGTCCTTCCTGTGCACAGTTAAAAGAAAATGCCGCTAGATAAGAAAGGATACCTGAGGTGTCTATTTAGTTTTCCATTTTTAGAAAGGACCGATAATTATTTTAAAATCTGAAGCCTACATTATTTCCAAAGTGTTTTGAAGTGACTGATGGCTTACATAGTTTTGGGGTGGCGTTTGAGCACAAAAAAGAACAGAGGTGACCTCAAGAAGGAGAAAGGGACAGTGAAGTCGTTCAGTCCTGTCTGACTCTTGGTGACCCTGTGGACTGTAGCCTACAAGGCTCCTCTGTCCATGGGATCTCCAGGCAAGAATACTGGAGTGGGTTGCCATTTCCTTCTCCAGGGGATCTTCCCCACCCTGGCATCGAACACAGGTCTCCTGCATTGCAAGCAGATGCTTTACCCTCTGAGCCACCAGGGAAGCCCAAGAAGGAGAAAGGAGAGACGAATTTCAGCCATCTGAACTGAATGTATTACAAAATGCGGGCAACAAACACCATTCTGAGTTTTTCTTGACTACCGGGTGAAAAGGAAACCTGTATGATGGCATGACTGCCATTTTAAGACAGCTGAAAGCACAAAATTTAATCAGTAGCAACATTTTCCCTCCAGGGATTAAGCTCACATGGGAATTGATGGCATAGAAGTATAAACTGAATGGGCAAGAACAACTTGAAACTGGATTAAATTGGCACTGTAGGCTCTGGGTGCCACTGTGGCCTTGGTTGCTTCTGCTGAGCTGTGGATGGCAGAAGGCATGTACCATATTCCCTCCGTCTCTTGGCCACGGTTCCCCTCTTGACAAGCTCTCAGTAATTTGAACTGAACATGCCTTGAAGGCTCAAACAGAGAATTCAGCATTCTCCCTATTGCTAAGAATACTCAAAAGATAATGTATATGCAGATTCCAAGAATTTTAATTATTAATCCAACAATGAATTATTATTATAATTACTCTAATTACCCAGCCATAAAGAAGAATGAAAGAATGCCATTGGCAGCAACATGGAAGGACCTAGAGATTATCACATTAAGTGAAGTCAGAGCAAGACAATCATATGATATCACCTATATGTGGAATCTAAATAAATTATATAAATGAACTTATTTAGAAATAGACCTACAGACATGGAAAACAAACTTATGGTTACCAAAGGGGAAAGTGGGGTTTGGGGGATATATTAGGAGTTTGGGATTAACAGATACACAAGACCATACATAAAATGGATAAGCAACCAGGATCTACTGTATAGCCCAGGGAACTATATTCAGTGTCTCATATTAACCTATAATGGGAAAGAATCTGGAAAAGTATATATATACAGCTTCCCATATACAGCTTTCCTGGTGGCTCAGTGGTAAAGAAGCTGCCCGCTAATGCAGGAGACACAGGAGACGCTGGGAAGATCCCATGGACAGAGGAGCCTGGTGGGCTACAGTCCATGGGGTTGCAAAGAGTCAGACCTGACTAAGTGACTGATCACACATACACATGAAGTATATATATATATATGTGTGTGTGTGTGTATATATATGAATCACTTTGCTGTACACCTGAAACATTGTAAAGCAACAATACTTCAATCAAAAAAATTATCATTATTTCAGATTCCATTTACTGAGGACTTATGGTGTGCCAACAACTATTTTATGGACAATTATAATAACCTTCATTACATTTATTGAGCATCTACTATGGCCCAGTAATGCACGAGTCACTTTTCATGTGTTGGTTTATTTAAGTTATTTTATTTAATCCTCACAGGATCCCTGCAGTGCTCTATATTATTAATATCTCCCTTTTAGAGAAGTTGAAACTAAGGCTGCAACAGGTTAGACAACTTGCTCAGGGTCACCTACAAAGTAAATGGTGGCCTTGTGAGCCCAAGGTCCTTGTTCCTGGGCACTGTGATAGATACACAGATCCCATGGTAACTAGATCAATTTTACTGAGATTACCCAAGAAACAAAAGGGAGCATTCAGACTCTTTACAAGCAGTGACCTGATAAAGCCCCTAAGGAGGAAACTTTAAAAAGCTTCAAATTGTAGCTACGGTTTTGCATAGGAGTGACCTACTGAACAAATAAAACAGCAATTCTACATTTTGGTAATGCTGAAGTTAAAAATCTTGTCAACTATGTTACTCATTATCCTTGAAAAAGAGCTGAAGTTTAATTGGTGAATTGTAGTTCTGTGAAACCATCTCCCTGGAAAGCAAAAATAATATTGAGTAGGTATTTGGTTATTAGACAACCTTCATTTCTTTCAATATGGATTAAAGGAGAATCTTTAAGGGGAAGACTTAGGTGTGGCCATCAGTGTCTCTAGGATCCGCCAGAGACCATGCATGCCTTTCACATGTATGTGCCTATGCTTATCTGTTCCCTGGACAGAGGCTCCATAGCTTTCATCATTCTCTCCAAGGGGTCCGTTTCTCTAGAAGGACTACAAGCTTAGGGAATCTGGAAGAAGCAACGGCTGGCATGTGTATTCACTCACACTGCTGAGAACTGTCTCCAGCAGAGCTTGGTGGAAAGAGATGTTAACTGGTATTCTATTGTCAAGATGTTGACCGACAGGACAAGATAATACAAGATAAAAAATGGAGGAATGTTCTAAGGCAAAAAGTGATGCTTCTATACTGTTATCTTAACTACCTAAGACTTGATCTCTAATAGGGTTGCTGTCCATTTACTGAGAGGATTGAAATGCGATCAGGGTGTTATCCACTGTGGTTAGTGAACCTGAATCGAGTAGATCTGGGTTCTTCAACTTGATTCCTGCCAAATACCAGAGCATAGGTTTCTATGAATTTGGTCATTCTTTAAATATTATGAACGGATACGGTTATTGGAAAAACAGAGACGATAAAAGATTTTTGTTCTCGGTGGTTTGCAGTTCAGTGGGGACACTGCTCAGGGGATTGCCTGAGAAACAGTAACGCTATTTTGTTCTTAGACCTTTAGTTTCTTCTCTTTAGTTCCGGGAACTGAGTACTAGGCAACTGGGGTGGTCATGGTGACATTGTAATTCCCAGCCTGCCTGGAAGATTCTCTGTTAATTATCATATGAGATTAGGAAACCCTCTGGGGCTGTGCTCACTGTGGTTCACTAGTCTGGGAAAACTGACTTATATACCAGTTTGGATTGAGTGAAAAATACTGAAAGGAGCAGAGAGGTTTTAGGTACAATGTCTTAACTAATAATTTATTGAAAACGAAAAAAAAAAAAAAACATGATATTCGGATTTAATTTCATGTGCTTTTTGATATCTGGACTAGTAGTTAACCTTAAAGTAACTATCCCAGTCTTACCTGCAGAAAATAACCAAATCTTTATTTTTTCACCGTTTTTCCAGTCATTTGACTGTTTTCCTATACGTTTTGCTATTCATGATCCCTCCACCAGAGGGTGGAGAAGGGAAAGGAGAGGAAGCGTAACAGGAACTCTTCCTGCCAGGTGTATTAGCAACAGGAGCCTGCTTAAATAGGCAGAATGGTGCTTAGAGTAGGGGGTGCAGGAGAAAATATAGCTAATACCTCCAGCCAAGAAGAGAGTTCTACGTCTTCTTTGCATCCCATCTTTCCTACTCTCCTTCTCTGCCATCATTAAGGGGTAAAGTCACTGAATTGGCAACCCAAATGCTTTAGGATCTCCTCTGAGTAGTCTGTTGGGCCTCCCAGGTGGTACCTGGTGAGCTACAATCCACAGGGTCACAAAGAGTTGAACACAACTGAAGCAGCTTAGCATGCACGCACGCACTGAGTACTCTTCCAGTCTCACAAGGGCAGGAGTTGAGGACTCTGTCCATAGAGATGGTAGTTATGGACCAGCTATTCAGCCTATATTAGTGTCTTTATAACTATAAATAAAGGGGCAAGTGAAATACTAGCTGGGGTTTCCATTAGATTTCGGAGGAGCATTGTTGCAATGATTTTTAATATTTATGTATTTATTTGGCTGCACCAGGTCTTAGTCACAGCATGCAGGATCTTTAGTTGCGGTATTCAAACTCTTCATTGCTGAATGTGGGATCCAGTTCCCTGACCAGGGATCGAACCCAGGCCCCCTGCACTGGGAGCACAAAGTCTTAGCCACTGGACCACCAAGGAAGTTCTGAGCACTGTTGCAACTTAAGTCTTAATTTTCATTTATCCATCCATTTACTTGTTCAGCAAATACACTGAATCTACACTGTATGCTCAGCTCTGTGTCAGGTGGTAGGAACACCATGACCAACAAAGAAGACACAGTCTCTTTTCCTGTGGGGGGAGACAGTTACAGATTAGCTGAGAGATCCTGTGCACAAAAAATTCACCCAGGGAGCTTGTTTAAAGCAAGACTCAGGGACAGACTCTAGACTTTCTGAATCAGAATATTCAAGAGATAGCCCTGGGGAGATATGGTAGCAGTCAGTATGGCAATCACACTTGGAGAAATTCTATTAAAAGTCTTGCATTCCATTAACAAGCATTTTTTGAGCCCTTAACCAAGCCCAGGCATGGTGTTAAGTACTTGAAATGCAGACAAAATTAAGACATGTTCCTTGCCTGGCAGGACTTTATTCCCAGTGAAACCAACTGTGCTGTAAAGAGAAAATTAAAATGTAATGTAAATGTTATAGCTCAGGTGGTAGAAATCCACCTGCAATGCAGGAGACCACGGTTTGATTCCTGGGTCAGGAAGAAACCCTGGGGAAGGGATAGGCTACCCACTCCAGTATTCATGGGCTTCGTTGTGGCTCAGCTGTAAAGAATCCGCCTACAATGCAGGAGACCTGGGTTCGATCCCTGGGTTGGGAAGAACCCCTGGAGAAGGGAAAGGCTAACCACTTGAGTATTCTGGCCTAGAGAATTCCATGGACTGTAGAGTCCGTGAGGTCACAAAAAGTTGGACACAACTGAGCAACTTTCACTCACTCACTCACTCAAATGTTACAGCATCCATTAGCATGGAGGATCAGGAGATGCTTTGAGAAGTGGGGTCAGCCTCTCAGAGGCTGGTGGTTCAACTGAGTTTCAATGATAAGCAGAAACATTCCAGGAGGTCAAGGGCGGGGAGCAGAAAGAGGTGAGATAAGTGTGTCTCGGGCAGGAGGAACAGCATATGCCAAAGAGAACTCTTGACCTAGTTCTTCACCTGCCCTGACCTCCTGTGGTACTCCATGCTGGCCTCTCATTGGCCAGTTATCAAACTGCAGAAGGGGTCATCCAATGGCCATCCATAAGCCACCATCAGCAAAGTGTTTAAGAAGCATGGAACTGCACATTGAAAAGTGGATGTCTTAGCTCTCTTTGAAATTTTAAACCATTTGGCCACACTGGACCCTGGGTCTATGTAGCCCCACTTGACTAGAATGGGAGTATCCCACCTGGATGGCTTCTTTCTTAAACAGCCCACTACTCTCCTTGTCTTCACCTGCTTGGCTCCTGGAAGCATTGAGTTTTTAAGTCCCAGCTGATTTGTCCTGCAATGTTGCCGGTGTTGTGTGTTTATAGGTCAATCTACCACCAGAATGTGAATTGCTATTCAGAAAGACCATGTATAGATATTGTTTGGTGTGGCTGAAAACACCTGGCACAGGACTAACACAAATGAACAAATGTTTCCAAGAATCAAAGAATCACACAGCATAGATGCTGGAAGACGACATGACAATCAGGTTGAGGTCAGTGTGCCTATTTGCAGAGCATCTCCCTCTGATGTGGATCTACTTAGGAAGCCCAAGGGCATTCTTACAAGACGTTAGGCACTGGCAGCAGACACATGCCTTCTTAGTTCTTGCCGAAGCATCCCTCATCTTTTTCAGAGCTGCGAACTGAAAGTCCAGGGGCTTGTTTTGCTTGACTTGCACAATTCTTTTCAAACTTTGGCATAAAAATCCACATTGCTGGCTTCTCTGAAAAAAACCCGGGGCATCAGACAACTCTGGACCCACATTCCTGCTCAGCTCCTATGGTCTTGAGCTGAGAAATGCTGCCTGATTTAAGTATAAGGCATAATCTCTCAAGTTTACCAAAGTCCTGCCTGCTCCTATCAGACATGTGACCAGTATAACAAAATCATGTTACTTGGCTGGGACTGTAAGCAGGCCAATGTGCTTACATACACCTGATTAATATCCTTCAGCATCTGCCATTTTATTATTTTATTTTAATAATATCTATTCCTCAGTCTGCAATAAACAGTAGAGGACACAAAAGATATGTAACTCTTGCTCTCAAAAGATTGGTCTAGGGAATTCCTTGGCAGTCCAGTGGTTAAGACTCCATGCTTCCACTGCAGGAGGCTCCAGTTCGATCCCTGATCAGGGAACTAAGATCTCATAAGCTGTAAAATACAGCCAAAAAGCAAACAACTGGCTTTCATGTAGTAATTTAAAAAATGGAGGACCAGTGGGATGATAAACAAAGATTATTTTGAAGACCCATCACGTAACAGAGACTTCATACATGTCATCTTATTTACACTTCATAATAATCTTGAGAGGCTATTATTCCCATTTTATAGATAATGCTGCTGACAGTGAAAATGATTGTGTCTTCTCCATATTACACAGTGAATATAAGACTCTAAGCTAATATGTGAAGCCAGCTTTGCAGACTCCAAAACTCAGTGACCTTTCACCCTTGTAAGATCGAGGACATAAAAAACTGAAATGGCAGGAAAAAAGCCCAACACAAGATGTGCCAAAAAGAAGTGAAGCTCATGATTCAGGATTAAGTGTGAAGACTTCCAAGGCAGAGGCGGGTGGCTGTGGATAAAGAATGAGTATTGGGGGAGGTGGAAGAGGGGTAGGCATTTAAGGGAGGAGCAGATCTTCAGAGTGTCATGAGAGGAACATTTTTGAGTGAGTAAAGTCACAATAATTCTCCTCCCCTCATCTCTACCACTACCGTATATGATTGTTTTGCAATCAAGGTAGAGAGTTGCTGTGGTGTTTGTTTTGCGAGGTAGAGAGTTTGGATTTTGTCTCTTGTATATACACTCAGTTACATGGCAGATGTCTTCATTGCTTGGTTTCTCCATCTTTATCTATGCCCTCACTTTGAGATACATGGGCCCCAACACTATCTGTGGGTGACTCTTGATAACATTGATGATTGCAATTTTTTTGTTCAGAAACGTGTTTATGAACATCACTTCCTCTGATTAGTTTGAAGACTTCGGTTGAGAAGGGTGACATTACTATTTTCTTGGATGCTCAAGAGAAAGTAGTTACATAGGACATTTGGAAAACTAAGGTTTGTTTATTTGTCTATGCATTCCTTCAAAGCTCTTTTATTATTGCCCCCCGCCCCCCTGCATGGAGTATATGTACCACTATGGCCCCCTTTCATACCCTTGTAGACTGCATTTATTGATTACAGAATTTTTTTCCACTGAATCTAGACATAGCCTTAAATTCCCTCCCGCCAGAGCATTCCAAGCAGCTACTACAAATTGCTCAGAGTTGCAGTTGATATACAAGATAAAATCCATTTGCCATTACAAGGCACTACACTGGGAACTGGGGAAAATAAAATGCATTAGGCATTGATTCTCCCCTTAAGGAGCTCAGAGAAAATAGGCATGCACAAAAAAACTGATATATTGGAGAGGTTCTCAGCACTCTCTCTCTCTCTCTCTCTCTCTCTCTCTCTCTCTCTCTCACATACACACACACACACACATGATCAGAGGAGGGAAGGAAAACATCCAGTTCAAGGAATCAGACCAGGTTTCATAAAATGAGTACATTTGAATTGAATTTAGAAGGGCAGGTAGAACGTAGACGGGAAAATAGGAAGATACACACACATACATATACACACACACCAAGTTCAACCACTGTAAAGTATATTGGATTGAAACTTACAGACATGGGCTCAAATGCCAGACTATGTCCTTGGATCATTCATGTGTAAATGACGCAGAGGACCACTCCCAAGCTTTACGACATCTAAGAGTCCTTCTTGGGCTGTATTTCTATGATAAGAGTGAACAGAAAACTCCAGCAATAAATTAAAATAAGATGCTTTTGTACCAGCCTTTAGTTGGATGGAGGCTCACTAAACAAATTGAGACTCTGAGAAAAGCTCCAAGCCTTTTCTACCAAGTTGCACAGTCAGGCTACATTTGTACATATAAAACAGGTATATTAAGCCAAACGTGGGCCTCAGGTGCATTCATTCAATATTCAACAGATATGCTACATTTAAAATGGACTTTATCTCTTGGATAAAATGGATAATAAACAAGGACCTACTGTATAGCACTGCCAACTCTGCTCAATATTATATAACAACTTAAATGGGAAAAGAATTTGAAGAGAATTGATATATGTATGTGTATAACTGAAGAACTTTGCTGTAAAAACTTTAGGTAAAAATTATCACAACATTGTTAATCAACTATGAACAAACGAACATGAAGTCGCTCAGTTGTGTCCGACTCTTTGCGGCTCCATGGACTGTAGCCTACCAGGCTCCTCAGTCCATGGAATTTTCCAGGCAAGAGTACTAGGGTGGGTTGCCATTTCCTTCTCCAGGGGATCTTCCCAACCCAGGGATCGAACCCAGACCTCCCGCACTGCAGGCAGACACTTTACCATCTGAGCCATCAGGGAAGCAACTAGGAATCAACTATACTCCAATATAAAATAAAAAGTTTAAATTCAACAGGTATTTATGGAGTGCTTACTACTGTGAACAAGAACAGAAGGCAACCCCATGCTCATGGAGCTTACTGGCTAGTAAGGGACACAACTATTCGTAAACTAATCATACAAATAAATATGTGAAAGAAAGGCCATGATTCAATGGAAGCACGTTACAAACGAACCAGCATTGGGCAGAGAGATGAATAGGCGTCTGAGCTGAAAACTGAGCGCTTTCAGCAATGTGGTGCTGAAAACAGGAGGAATATTCTAGAAGCATTCTGGGCAGAGGACTGGTGGGGGGAAAGGGATGTGGGAAGTGTGGGGCTGGAGAGGGTGGCACAAGTCAGGCTTGGTGTGCCCTGTTATGGATTTTGATCTTTAGCCCAGGAGCTGGGGAAACCTACTGAAGGGTTCCAAGCAGAGGAATGCCATGTTCAGATCTGTTTGCTCACTGGGAATCAGAGGCTCCAGAACACTTGACCACTTTCATGCTCCCTGGAGACTTTTTGCTAATGCAGCAGCAACTATTATTCCTTTACTCCTGTCCCCAACTTGGGGTGGAGTCTCGCAGATGGGCAGAGGGATGGGGACAGACAGCAGGGAAAAGGCTGGGTATAGGGCTGACTCTGTGGTGTGTCCGTGATGTACTCTTGGAGTTGAAGCTGACTCAGCAGAGGGCCAGGAAATCTGGTGAGTGTGTGTGCAGAGGCAAAGACTCATCTAGAACTCCACTTAGTATTATCAACAGGGAAGGCTACATGACACTGAATCCTGCTCTCCACTCAAGCCAGGCAGTTCAATGGTCCTCAAATTCATACTGTTTCCTCCACCTACAAATTCCTCCTCGCACATCCCCTTGTCAAAATTCTGTCCTTCTGGTGCGTCCTAGTTCTTATACCACGCATGATAAGCTGCTTCAGTCGTGTCTGACTCTTTGTGACCCAATGGACTGTGGCCTCTAGGCTCCCCTGTCCATGGGATTCTCCAGGTAAGAATACTGAAGTGGGCTGCCATGCCCTCCTCCAGGGGATCTTCCTGACCCAGGGGGCAAACTGGAGGTGTTTCTCATGTCTCTTGCATTGGCAGGCAGGTTCTTTACCACGAGTGCCACTGGGACCCTCCTAATCCACCCATGCACCCCTCTTCTCTGCCCTGTGGCCCTTTGTGTCTTCCTCACAGATGTCAAATTTAACCCTGAGTTTTAGTTACCTGGACCCTTATTTTATCTGCCCGGCTGGACTAAGCAACTTGGGGGCAGTGACTTTGTTTTTTTAGCTTCCCATGACAGACTCTACCAGAGACTAGTGTGTGGTGGTACTAGTGAAATGAATGAGTGCATGAATGTATAGCTGTATATTGAGAAAAAAGTGAAAGTGTTAGCCACTCAATTGTGTCTGACCCTTTGTAACCTCACTTACTGTGGCCCACCAGGCTCCTCTGTCCATGGAATCCTCTGTCTAGGCAAGAATACTGAAGTGGGTTGCCATTCTCCTCTCCACATTCTCATTTCTCCACAGAATCTTCTCAACCCATAGGTCAAACCTGGGTCTCCTATATTGCAGGCAGATGCTTTATCATTTGAGCCACCAGGGAAACTGGTTATTATGTAACATCAATGGCAGGGATGAAAATAAGGCTGCATTATTACTGTTTACAGGGTAGCACTTTGCTACAATGAGTTTTGAGAGTTTCAGCATTGTAAATTCCTTTGGAAGGCTATTATAGCTATGTAGCTGAAAAATGGGGGATGAAAAGTCCAATCAAAATTTCACTCCAGTTTCTACTGGATTGTTGTCAGTCAGGGTCCTAAGTAAGGTATATATACATAAAAATAGCACTAGGTCATGTCTGACTCTAGTGATCCCATGAACTGTATCCTGCCAGGCTCCTCTGTCCATGGGATTCTCCAGGCAAGAATACTTGAGTCTGTTGCCATTTCCTTCTCCAAGGGAACTTCCCAACCCAGGAGTTGAACCCAGGTCTCTCCCACACTGCGGGCAGATGCTTTACCAACTGTGTAAGTAAGGTATGAGGCTCCATTTTCTAAATAATGGATTTCAGGTTCAAGGCCTGGCTCTGCCATGGATGCCCTCCTTGGGCACGTCAGTTCTCTTTTTTGAACATGTTTCTTTCAAATGAAGGTAATAATTATAGCAGTGATGCATGGCTATTTTGAGAAGGAGTAAATGATGGTTGATTTCAAATCAACTTCCCACTCCATAAGATGCTGAGCGGTAGATACTTTTTTCCTCCCCTTTTCACAGATGAGGAAGCAGAGTTCTCAGGGGAGTGAGTGAGGCAATGGCCTGGGTTTCTGGTTCCGTCCCTAGACATGTGCGGCTGGGCTGGGAGTGCTTTCTTCATTTCACTGTATGCTGTGTCTCTCAGCCCCCTTTGGATGCTGCAGCTTCCTTTCTGTGGCAGCAGCCCCCTTCCTCCCCTGATGCCCATGCCTGCTGCTTATGCCACACAGTCCTGCGTACCTTCAAGGGGACACAGCTCTGTGCCAGCTGGGGTCAGGATGTGCAGAGCACAGAGGTTACCAGAAATCTTTCTCTATCCAGCCAGTCCCGTCACTTTTCTGTAAGACAGCTTGCTGTCCTGCAGGCACAGGGAAGCCCAAGGTCACCAGAGGTCTGGATCCCAGAGGATGCAGGCAAAACCGGGGTTAATGAGGGAGCTGGAGGCTAATGACATTACATGGAATCTCTAGAATGGAAAGGAATTTTTTGAGAATAGCTTTTACTTTGTGTACAAAAGTAATTGTGTGTATTATAGAAACCACATGGACAGACACACCAAACACAATAAAATCTGTATAATTACAGTACTAAGGATAAACTTCCCATCTTTTTCTGAATGTGTCAATTTAAAAATTAAGAACTAGAGGGGTGGGAGAGAGACTCAAGAGGATATAGATGTATACATATAGTTGATTCACTTTTTGTACAGCAGACACTAACACAATATTGTAAAGCAATTATATTCCAATAAAAAATCTAAAAATTAAGAATATATTTATATTATGGCTTACTTTTTAGAAGACATTAAAATGAATGTGTAATGTTGAAAATAACATGTGTTCCACTGAGTTTTTTTAAAAAGCCATTTTATTAGCAGTAATTTATTTCATCTATCTCCTTTTATTGAATACCTAGTTTATTCCCAAATGTTTTTTTTTTCTAAAAATAATACTATGATGATCATCCCAATAAAAGTTTAGCTGTTTGTATGTATCATTCTGATTTTAAGAGCATTAGAGAATCAGTGGGACAATTTCCAATGAGATTTAATACAATGGCATATACAGGAATTGAAATAACTTGTTCAATGCCAACTTTGACATTGCTTTGTATGACCTTGAGAAGTTTTTGTGTCCAGTTTAGTTCCTAGATGTGTAATAAGGAGTTGATAATAATATATTCTCAAGGCTATTGGGAAAATGACATTACTTACATTAAGCAGCTTGGAAAAATCAGAAGTGCTAGGCAAACACAGTGTAATATAATTAACTAGGTGTTTAATCTATTAACATAGTGTATTTGGCTTAAGAAATTACGCAACCCCATTTGGGCAGTGAGTAGTCACGACTCTTTTGGTGGCAAGCGGTAGAGAACTGGAGAGTTTTGATTTCAGCTAGATGCAGGAGCTTGAATGACAGCATCAGGACAGAGAGAAACCCTCTAGATTTGGGGCTTTGCTTTTCTCTAATTGACTTTACACTCAGGTGACAGTTCCCAGTATACAGCCAGCCTACACCTGCCCATCTCAAAATCCAGTGGAAAGGGAACTTCTCTTTTGCCCTCTGTTCCACAGAAGTCCTAGATCTGATGTCACTGAATAAAAATTAGGACATATGCTCATTTCTGAACATGGCACATTGGCCAGCAATTTACATTCTTCAGGTTGTTCTAAGATTATTCACATGACTTCTTAGATCTTGGGGTGGTAAGAAGAACCAAGTGGACTGTTGGATTCCTTCAGCCTTTCCAAACTACATGGATATAAGGGAGGAGTAATTCCTCCAAAGGAAGTTAGGATGCTGTTACCAGAACAATGAACATTAGATACTCAGTAGACAAAACACACACGCACACACACGCACACACACACACACACACACACACACACACACACACACACACACACACACACACAGGTGTCCTCCTATGGCACGTGTCTTCAGAAGGGAAAATTCAGAGTAGATGGAGCTAGACCAAGGGTCAACATGGTAAAACAGAAAAGAACCACCAATGAGAGAGGCACATTCAAGGGATGGTGGTTAGAATGGCAAGATCAAGGCCAGTGCAGGCAACAAGTTTGAAATCCAAGCAGACTCATGGGTTAGTCAAAGCTACGAGGACTCTCCGCTAATCCCTGCTGAGCCTAAGAGCAAACCCTTGTTCATGGAGCAGTTTCAGGAAGCCCACATGTGTATGGCTGGGGGTATCCCTCCACACCACTCACTGATAGAATGAGTGCTGTCAGGAGCCCTAATTTATCTGGTGATCTTGAGGGGTTAGCCATACTCTCTCTGAGTGATCAAGACATTCTCTGCTCTACTCAGACACCCAAGCTATTGTGCACAAACCCTTTAACAGTTCCTGTTGGAGTCTTGGCTACAATTCTGATAAGCCCACACCACCAGATGGTAAGTTCTTCTAATTGGTTCTATCTCTTCTAGTTTTTGGCAGGAACGAAGCCTTCCCTATGCCTCAAGATGGGGGATAGAAAGAGCCAGGAAGAAATGAAGGAGGTTTTAACCTCTGTTAAACAGACAGAGATCTTAAGTTAGTTCTTGTTCAAGGAAAACAGAGTGGTATTTTTTTTTCTCCACTTAAGGCTGTGGATTCACCATGGACTGAAATTCTAAAATGAATGCTGATAAAACACAGGATTCTAACGACTGAAAAACGGTTTAGATAGAAAAGTCAACTGGTCTTTCAGCCATTGATATTTATGGAGCATCATGGTAGAAATAAGTGTTTATTTGGTAATCATTTCTTCTCCAAACTCCTTGGGAACAATATATCTCTGGTTCCACTAATGCTATATTTGGTCATGTGACTTGCCTTGGAAAATGGGATATTTGCATGTTTCAAGCAGAAGTCATTGAAAGAACATGTTCTAGAGAACCATCTGCTCCCAGAAGAAAGATAAATGCAAAAAACAGGTGCTACAGTCAACCTACACACTGAAGTCTGAAGCAAAGTCATCTCAACTGACTGGCAGACTCATAATACTAAATACTCATTGTTATATACCATTGGAAATGGGGTTGTTGGTTATGCAGCAATAGCTGACCAATACAAGCAACCACTATATGTTCCACACTTTGCTAGGTACTGAAGGAACAATGCAGAGTGAAAGATATGGTCTTGGTTCCCACAAAGCTCATATTCTATAGAGATATAGGAAATAAATAACATTTACAAATAAAAACTAGTAATAGAGATTATATCTATGGTCATAAAGAAAACAGGATGTAGTGGCAAATAACTATTGTAGAAGAAAACACCTACTTTGGATTAAGTGGTCAAGGAAGACTTCCCCAAGAAGGTGATATGTAACTTCAAATATGAAAATTGGAAAGGAGCCAGACAGGTGCATGAATCTCTGTGGGATGTAAAAACACAGCCACATGGGAAAGTGAGATTAAGCATCTCGCTCTAGGCAAAAGAGAAGGAGGGGCTCTGAAAAAATTCCTTGCCAAGTCAGGTCACTCCTAGGGCAGGTTGTCCAAGAGCGTATGCTGGCTTGCTTGCACCAAGTTGCATGTGCAAGTCAAAAGCTGACAAAGATGTGCTTGCTGCCAAGGCAAGACAGCCACAGGACAGGGAAGCCATGGAGCATAGCAGAGACAGAGGTAAGACTTCCTAGGGCATTCCTAACAGAGGGCTGATAGCATTAAGTTGGCTTACAGCTCAACATTCAGAAAATTAAGATCACAGCATCTGGTCCCATCAGTTCAGTTCAGTTCAGTTGCTCAGTCGTGTCTGACTCTTTGCGACCCCATGAATTGCAGCACTCCAGGCATCCCTGTCCATCACCAACTCCCAGAGTTTACCCAAACTCACATCCATTGAGTTGGTGATGCCATCCAGCCATCTCATCCTCTGTCGTCCCCTTCTCTTCCTGCCCCCAATCCCTCCCAGCATCAGAGTCTTTTCCAATGAGTCAACTCTTTGCATGAGGTGGCCAAAGTATTAGAGTTTCAGCTTTAGCATCATTCCTTCCAAAGAACACCCAGGGCTGATCTCCTTTAGAATGGACTGGTTGGATCTCCTTGCAGTCCAAGGGCCTCTCAAGAGTCTTCTCCAACACCACAGTTCAAAAGCATCAATTCTTTGGCACTCAGCGTTCTTCACAGTCCAACTCTCACATCCATACATGACCACTGGGAAAACCATAGCCTTGACTAGATGGACCTTTGTTGGCAAAGTAAGTCTCTGCTTTTCAATATGTTGTCTAGGTTGGTCATAACTTTCCTTCCAAGGAGTAAGTGTCTTTTAATTCCATGGCTGCAGTCACCATCTGCAGTGGTTTTGGAGCCCCCCAAAATAAAGTCTGACACTGTTTCCCCATCTATTTCCCATGAAGTGATGGGACCAGATGCCATGATCTTCGTCTTCTGAATGTTGAGCTTTAAGCCAACTTTTTCACTCTCCTCTTTCACTTCCATCAAGAGGCTTTTTAGTTCCTCTTCACTTTCTGCCATAAGGGTGGTGTCATCTGCATATCTGAGGTTATTGATATTTCTGCTGGCAATCTTGATTCCAGCTTGTGCTTCTTCCAGCCCAGTGTTTCTCCTGATGTACTCCGCATATAAGTTAAATAAGCAGGCTGACAATACACAGCCTTGGCGTACTCCTTTTCCTGTTTGGAACCAGTCTGTTGTTCCATGACCAGTTCTAACTGTTGCTTCCTGACCTGCATATCTGGTCCCATCACTTCATGGCAAATAGATGGGGAAACAGTGGAAACAGTGGCTGACTTTATTTTGGGGGGGTCCAAAATCACTGCAGATGGTGACTGCAGCCATGAAATAAAAAGACACTTCCTCCTTGGAAGGAAAATTATGACCAACCTAGATAGCATATTCAAAACCAGAGACATTACTTTGCCAACAAAGGTCCGTCTAGTCAAAGCTATGGTTTTTCCAATGGCCATATATGGATGTGAGAGTTGGACTGTGAAGAAAGCTGAGCACCAAAGAATTGATGCTTTTGAACTGTGGTGTTGGAGAAGACTCTTGAGAGGCCCTTGGAGTGCAAGGAGATCCAACCTGTCCATCCTAAAGGAGACCAGTCCTGGGTGTTCATTGGGAGGACTGATGCTAAAACTGAAACTCCAATACTTAGGCCACCTCATGCGAAGAACTGACTCATTTGAAAAGAGCCTGATTCTGGGAAAGATTGAAAGCAGGAGGAGAAGGGAGCGACAGAGGATGAGATGGCTGGATGGCATCACCAACTCGATGCACATGAGTTTGGGTAAACTACGGGAGTTGGTGATGGACAGGGAGGCCTGGCGTGCTGCGATCCATGGAGTCGCAGAGTCGGACACGACTGAGCGACTAAACTGACTGACTGACCTGTCTTGGCTCCAGAATAGCCAAGAGCTGCTTCTGTTGCTCCTAAGGATGGCAGGAGATGTGTGTGTGTGTGCCTGTGTACATATATTCACTCTTTCATCGAGGAGGGAAGTGAACTAGACAGCTTCTAGATCTCCTTCCAAATCTGTGATTATAAAATGTAAGAATTCTGAGACTTAAATTATGTGTGAAGGAAATGTTAAATCAAAGAACTTCATCTTAGCTCTGTGCCAGACTCCATTTGTTAATTGAGGTGGTTAATTAGGGCAGAGTTTCTATCTCCTGAGCAAGCTGGATAAGCTCCACCCATCCCTCACCCATCTGGTAAAGCCCACAGAGATGTCAGAGCTGCAAGGGAGCACAGAGAACATCTGATGCAGTCTCCATTTAATCTGCACCCCAGACACAGACAAGCAGGAGCTGAGGGGTTGGGGGGGGGGGGTGCCGCGGTGGGTAGCGGGAATGGGAAGCTCATAAGGCTAAATGTGGAGTCTAGAATCTGAGTAGCTTATTAGCTTTGATAAAATTACTTTGGCTGCACTTCCTACCTCTTCTTTCTTACTCCAAGATCATTCTGAATATCTTACAATATGGTTTCCACTCTAACCATTCTAATGAACCAGTTTCTATAGGGTTATGATAGATATCGCTTCCACAAATATTATATCTTTACTTCTTGTAGCCTAAGATTTGAAGAGAGGATCTTCACACCTCTCCCTAAGAATCCTTCACTTTGTGATGCTACAGTCTCTTCATCACCACGACTGGGGCTCTCTGTGACTCCTTCTGCTCCTCTTTTCTCCCCAGTGTCTACCCTTTCCCCAAGACGCTAGCGTCTGCATTTGGGGTTGAACTTAGAAAAAAGCAGAACTGGACATGTTTCCTGCCAAACGCTCTGCTTATCCCTCACTTTATTTATGTTGAATCACTCCCCCCCTTTCAATATGTCATCTGGTTTGATTCCTCAGGCTCTGTCATCTTCTGCATCCAATACTATAATCTGTTGATTTCACCACCATTATGATTCTTGAGGGCCTCTCTGATGGCTGACAGTAAAGAATCCACCTGATGCAGGAGACCTGGGTTCCATCCCTGGGTTGGGAAGATCCCCTGGAGAAGAGAATGGCTACCCACTCCAGTATTCTTGCCTGGGAAATCCCATGGACAGAGGAGCCTGGTAGGCTATAGTCCATGGGGTCACAAAGCATCAGAAACTGACCTACACACACACATATGATCTTGAATCTGTTCTCATTTTTTTCTCTCTTCACTGCATTCTATCTTGAGCCTTCTGACTAGTCTTTCCATGTTATAATCCACTTGCCACACAATGGGTGGATCAATTTCTTGATGACTATTTCTAATCATGAAATTTCTGTCTTAAACAAACTGTCAATGTCTCCCATCTTATCTGAAGTTCAGACTTAGCCCAGAATATGAGTCTCTCAATAATATGATCTCAGTCTCAAGAAAGTATTTTTGAGACACATCCAACCCAACACACTCTGTATTCCAGCCAAAGGAGGTTACCCATTGTTGCCAGGAACATGCCTCTCAGTCTCTCCCTGCTTTCTTTGGTTCATGCTTCTGCTTCTGCCTGGAACAGTCCTCACCACCAATAAATAAACAATGTGTTAATATTTCACTGATGTACTCCATCAACTAAAAATGCCTCTTTATTAGACCCCAGGGATGTAGCAGAGAACAAAATCAACAAAGGCCCTGTGCTCTCCAGTTCTGTATTCTGGTGAACAAACAAACAAATATAATGATTTCAAAGTATTGTTAAATGGCAAGTGGGCATGACTCAAACAGCAGCAGTAGCTACAGAGAGAGCTAAACAGTCATGGAACACAGATTAGGCTAGAAAACTACTTAAATGAATGGTAGGCTGCTCCAAGGAGGTGATATTTTACTGAGCCTTGTTATGACCAGCATAACTTTCTGCAATGATAAGAGAGATTCCGAAGCTATGCTGTACAGTAGCCACGAGTGACTGTGCCTATTGAACTTTCAAAATGTGGTTAGTATGCAGGAGGAACTAAATCTTTAATGTTATTCTATTTTAATTCATTTAAATTTAAGTAGCCACAGGTGGTTAATGGCTACCATATTGAACAGTTTAGATCTGGACTTTGTAACTCTCTAGACAAAAAGAATAGCAAGTGTAAAGGCTTTAAAGTGGGAGTAAGCTGAAGCTCCAACACTTTGGCCACCTGATGTGAAGAACTGACTCATTGGAAAAGACCCTGATGCTGGGAAAGATTGAAGGCAGGAAGAGAAGGGCATGACAGAGGATGAGATGGTTGGAGGGCATCACTGACTCCATGGACATGAGTTTGAGCAAGCTCTGGGGGTTGGTGATGGACAGGGAAGCCTGGCATACTACAGTCCATGGGTTGCAAAGTATTGGACAATACTGAGCCAGTGAACTGAACTGAACTGAAGATTGTATATTCAAAGTACCCAAAGAAGGCCAGGGAAGCTAAAGTGTACTGAACAAAGAATTGATCATATTGTAAATTAATCTCAACTGAAGAACTGAGACTGATTTGCAATACAATAAAAATCACTCCCCTCACAGCTCAGTTGGTAAGTCATCTGCCTGCAATGCAGGAGACCCGGGTTCGATTCCTGGCCCAGGAGAAGGAAATGTCAACCCACTCCAATATTCTTGCCTGGACAATCCCATGGACAGAGGAGCCTGACAGGCTATAGTCCATGGGATTGCAAGAGTCAGACACGACTTATCAACTAAACCACCACCACCACCAAAAATCACTAATGAGGCTTAAGTTTAGGAGTGGGCAATCTGATTTATATCTTTACATGATAGTCACTGGCTTCCCGGGTGGTTGCTAGTGGTAAAGAACCTGCCTGCCAATGCAGTAGACATAAGTGAGCCAGAAGGTTTAATTCCTGGGTCAGGCAGATCCCTGGAGGAGGGCACACCAACCCACTCCAGTGTTCTTGCCTGGAGAATCCCAAGGACAGAGGAGTCAGTGGGCTACAGTCCATGGGGTTGCAAAGACTTGGACACGACTGAGTGACTAAAGCACACACACATATTTAAAGCCTCTTCTTGTGTTGTGTCTTCTTTTTTTCCAATGGCTAAAGAAAGGCATTAGACCTAACCTAACACTCATGGAGTAGAGAAATCCACTCTGCATTCTCACGGGGACTACAGAGTCACATGGCAAAGGGATCGTGTGTGTCATTCTATCACAGTAACCCAACGCACCACAGAAGAAACTCAAGGCGGGGGGTGGGGGTGGGGGGGTCAGCTAAGAGGCTCCTGCAATAGGGTATGCAACAGATGATGGTGACGTCGCTCCACTGGGTGACAGTGGAGACAGAAGGACTAGCTTTGAAATCTATTTGGAAGGTGATTAGCAACAGGACAGAGTGATGAACTGAAAGTAAAGTATGAGATAAAAAAACAGACCTACTTTTCAAGGTGCTTCTCAGATATTACCACTGTTCTATGAAACTGTGTCTCATTCTTTCTTTGTCACTGATGTAACTGAGCTCTTCATCCTTTACTTTACAAGCTCCCCCCTTTTTCTAATGCTTTTATTGGCCCTTTTGACTTCCTACCTTTTGTGGGGGAAGTTCATATCTACTACTAAGACTCTGAGCTCTTTGAGGGTGGGCAAACAAAATTACTTGTATTTACAACCCAACTGCCTGAGAGAAATGTTCAAGAAATAATATAATGGTTAATAGAAAGGATTTTGAAAGCTGCTTCCTAATTTTGAATCTTTATGATCTTTACAAGTGATTTCACCTCTCAAAGCCTTAGTTTCTTATTTTGTAAAGTGGCAGTTATAATACATGCCTCTTAGACTTCTAAGGGTTAAAGGAGACAAATTTGGAAAGTGCTTAGTATAGGACTGGCAAGTAAGTATCCAATAGATGGGAGCTATTATTGTTCAATTTAATTGTTTGTGATGACAAGTTTCTCTGGAAATGCCCTCCAGAGTCTTCATCAGAAATATAAGGTTTTCGTTGAAATGAGGGGCATGGAGAATAAAAAACACTGCGGAGGGGATTTTGTAATTTAGTTTGAAATATCTAGATCTAAGGCTTCTTTGATCTGAAAATGACAGCAACAACAAAACCCCAAAATAGAGCCACTTTGCTACTTGTTTCCTTTTACCATCTGCCAAGATGATTCCTTTTAGTTCTCCGGGTCTTGGAGTCAGCTGCCTTAACATAATAAAATAAAATAAAATTTAAAACTGGTCTTGTACTTATTTGGGAATGAGAAGGCAAAAGGCTTTAAATATAAAGCTAGTTGCTGCTGGAGTGAAATATAGGGCAATGGTGACTAAGATGTTTGAGAAAGGAACGGCTATGGGAAAGTGAATTTTAGGATAAAACAGAGGATTCATAAGAACGGGACAGAGACTTTCTCTGGTGGTCTAGTTGTTGAGAATCTGCCTGCCAATGCAGGGGACATGGGTTCAATCCCTGGTCTGCAAAGATCCCACATACCAAGGGACAGCTAAGCCCATGTGCCACAACTACTGAGCCCACGTGCCGTAACCACACTCCACAGCAAGAGAAGCCACCACAAGAAGCAGCCCGAATACAATGAACAACAGCTCCCGCTCACCACTACTGGAGAAAGCTGGAGCACAGTAATGAAGGCCCATCACAGCTCAAAATAAGTAAACTATTCAAAAAAAATACTGACTATTAAAAAACATTTGTAACTAGACAGATTCTAAAATGTACTCTTCAGCTTTCGTTCTTTGATAAGATGTCTGTTTGATTCCAGTTTAATATTGCCTTTACCACAAGTATTCGATAGGGCCAGGGGGCATTGTATACATAAATTATCCAGGACCATAGATGAGAATGGGTGAAATAGCCAAAAAAGAGTCCATGAAAGAGTTAACAGGATGAGTTTGAAGATTTGGATGAAATTTTCCAGGGAGCCCTAGAAGATATATTTGAAGAAGCAGGCTGGTTTCAGACTACAGAAGGCTTTAAAAGCCAGGAAAATCCATTTCAAAGACAGAATAATGAGTTAAAATTTCACAGTTGATTTTTGAAAGGTCCTCTTTGTGGTTCAGATGGTAAAGAATCTGCCTGCAATGCAGGAGACCTGGGTTTGATCCCTGGATTGGGAAGATCCCCGGAGAAGGGAATGGCAACGCACTCCAGTGTTCTTGCCTGGAGAATGCCATGGACAGAGGAGCCTGGTGGGCTACAGGCCATAGAGGGTCGCACAGAGTCAGACATGATGAGTGACCAACACAACACAACAGCAATAACAACGATGGCTTTATTTAGTAGTTACTAGAACAATCACCCACCAGAATAAAGTTCCCTTTATTTTCTGAGCGCCAAATGATACGTCCAAATGACAAACGACAAGTGACCATCCATTTCTACAGGACACACATCAATGTGTTTGTTTTGAAAGATCCATCTAGTCTATGTTTCCTATTAGAACTCTGATGTTCTGAGGCTAATAGGTTTTCTCTGGGGACTGGGGTGATTAGGGGAGGTTATGTGGTCATAAACTTAGTAGTACTGGATTAAACAAGGCAGAGTGTCTATTCATCAGGATTTTGAAGGCTCTCTAGTATGCTAATGTATTTTATTCTCTTCTCAGAAGAGGGGAGAGTATGTATTTTCCAAATTTAATAGTCTCTCTATTTTACTAAATGAACTGTTCATACCCTACGGGACTCAAGGCCTAGTTTGATCCTGTTCTACATATTTTAAAACTAAGGCCCAGAGAGTACAAAGGGCTCAGTGTGCCGGGCCATGATTCTCACTCAGGATTGCTGACCACCAAGCAAGGCCTCGTTCCACTGTGCCTGGCTCCTGTCGCGTTTTTAAGTTTAGGGAATGTTGGGGGATTATATCTATTTTATTTTATTTTAAAAATAGTTTCATTTGTTTGTGGCTGCACTGGGTCTTCACTGCTGCACGGGGGCTTTCTCTAGTTGCAGCAAGCGGGGCCTACTGTCTAGTCGCGGTGCCAGCACTAGGCACACGGGCTTCGGTAGTTGTGGCTCCGGGTCTCTAGAGCACAGGCTCAATAGTTGAGATGCACAGGCTCAGTTGCTCCTCTGAATGTGGAATTTTCCCAGACCAGTGATCGAACCCATGTCCCCTGTGTTGGCAGGTGGATCCTCAACCAGTGGACCAACAGGGGGTCCTCTATCAATTTTTTTAAAGATTTTTTTCATGTGGACCATTTTTAAAGTCTTTATTGAATTTGTTACAATACTGCCTCTGCTTTATGTTTACGGTTTTGTTTTTTTTTTTGGCTGTGAGGCATGTGGGATCTTATCCCAATAGTGATCAAACCTGCACCCTCTGCATTAGAAGGCAGAGTCTTAATCTCTGAACCACCAGGGAAGTCCTTCCCTATCAATTTTTGGAGCCAGTCCTCCAAATAGTTTTACCCAGAACAAGGAATTGCCAGTGATTTCAGGAAGAACCAGCAGACTCCAGTGAAGAACTTGGTAAACTGGCCCAGGTCTGCCGTGCTTTCTTTTCACATTTTCCTGCAAAGCCAGTTCTGAGTAACCTACGCTTAGATGTCCATCCAGGAATGACACCCAATCTCTGTACTACTGTTTTTTTATAAAGCCCCAAATCTGTAATACAATAAGGCAAGCTGAAATAAATCCCTTTTAATGCAGCATGTAAAGCTAATATCAAAAATAAAAGTGGCAAGTTGTACGGAGAGGCTGAGAGATGCTGACATATAGTCAGGAAGGTGACAAGACGGAGTGGGGGAAATTTCCAGTGTCCTTGAAACAGCAAAATGTATTAAGGTCCAGGCTTTTGTCTGACAGACCCAAATCTATTAATATTTTTACAAACAGTATAAATAAATCTAGTGGCTGGACCCACTCTGCCTTGGATAGTTGGACTTTGGGCTTCACGCACAGGTTTCAGTAATAGTGGTACCATGAGTTAATCACCAAATTCTCCTTCGGGATTCCCTGATGGCTCAGCAAGTAAAGAATCTGTCTGCAATTCTCTCTGCACAGAGAAACAGTTTCAATCCCTGAATTAGGAAAGTCCGCTAGAGGAGGAAAATGGCAACCCAATCCAGGAGCCTGGCGGGCTACAGTCCACAGGGTCACAAAGAGTCAGACCCGACTGAGTGACTAAGCACACAAGCACTCAGGTAGTCCGGGGCCTGGAAGGTGTGCCCAGTGAGAATTCTCTGAGAAGGAAAGCCGTAGCCTTGAGTATGACTCAGTCTCACCCCAAACATCTAAACAGCCTCCTTTAGAAAGAACTGTGCTAATGTCCTCTGCAATTTAAGTAAGAAGCCAAACAAAACCCAGTGAAAGGGAGGTATAGTTTGACAGATCTTAGTTCAGCATAGCAGAGCCCATTCTAAGAGTCTGGACTGCCTGGTGGTGGAGAGCCATCGTTTGAGCATGACTATTGGATATCTGGCTCTTTTTCAGAATTACCCAACCACCTCCATCCTGGTGACATAATGCCCAAGGTACCACTAAAGGCATCTGTGGGCTTCAAATAGGCCCTCTCAGCATCCTTGACCAATCAAGACAAATCTTTCTGAGCATGGCACTAATGCCACGAACCAGTGCTATGGACTAAACTATGTCCCTCCAAAATTCGTATGCTGAATTCCTAACAACGTGTGTGCTAATGTTTGGAGTTGGAGGCTTACGAAGAACTTTAGATTTAGATGAGGTTATAAGGGTGGGGACATCACAGTGGGATTAGTGTCCTCTGTAAGAGGCTATATCCTAGCCCTCGCCATCTGCAAGCCAGCATGAGGACTCTTAGCAGAACTTAATCATGTCAGCACCCTGATCTCAGACTTCTAGAACCATGAAAAAATAAACTGTCACGTAAGCCATCCAATCTATGGTATTTTGTTATGGCAGCTTGAGCAGACTAACACAATGGATCATTGGGGTGTTTTTCCCACAAGAGTGAAACTACTTAGATGGTGGATAGGAACCCAACAGAAACTTAAGCAAAAGGGTAGAGGGTGGTACCTTGGGGAACCAGAGGGAGTCCTGCAGACTAGACCTCACCTCTGACAGTTCTGCTGAGAGCTGGTCCTGTGCCCAGTCTCTTCCCACTTCTCTTCATCTCACTAGATCAAGAAAATATCCACATCTGCTATCCACAAATACTCTGAATTCCCCCGCCCACTCAGATCCCCGGGAAAACCTAACAAGCAGAACAGCAGAGAAGATGCGCAGGATATTTGGTGCTTTCTCAGGAGGACAACTGACGTTTTTCTGACACCCTCTATCCTGGTCTTTTTATTTGTCCCTAGTCAGTGAGCTGCAGTATGGTCCGGAGGCAAGATGGAATAGGACTGTTGGACATAGCCTTAGTGTGGTCGCCGATTAGCCACATGATCTTGGGAACTCACAGATTCTCTCTTCCCTGCACGTTCGCCTCCATGGCCCAACTATCCCACAGTCTCATTCTCCTCACCCTCCCAGATCCCTCTTTAACAAAGAACCATAAAGAGTAGCAATTATGTTTTTATGTTCATTACTCTAGGAGGTGGGTCCAAAGAGATCATGCTGTGATTTATGTCAAAGAGTGTTCCACCTGTTTTCCTTTAAGAGTTTTATACTCTCCAGCCTTACATTTAGGTCTTTAATCCACTTTGAGTTTATTTTTGTGTACGGTATGCAGGAGTGTTCTGACCTCATTCCTTTACATGTAGCTATCAAGAGTCCCCCCCAGCACCGCCTATTGAAGAGACTGTCTTTTCTCCATTGTAAAGTCTTGCTTTCTTTGTTATAGACCAATTGACCACGTGGGCTTCCCTGATAGCTCAATTGGTAAAGAATCCGCCTGTAATGCAGGAGACCCCAGTTCGATTCCTGGGTCGGGAAGATCCCCTAAGGAAGGCAAAGGCTACCCACTGTACTATTCTGGCCTGGAGAATTTCATGGACTGTATAGTCCATGGGATCACAAAGAGTCAGGCATGACTGAGCGACTTTCACTTTCACTTACTTTCAATTGACCATAGGTACACTGGTTTATCTCTGGGCTTTCTATCCTATCCCATATTAAATTAACCTTAAAAATGCATTCTAATATTCAGTAGGTGTAGATGCTGTACTATTTGATGCCACTTATATGAGGTAGCAAGAACAGTTAAATCCATAGAGTCAGAAAGCCCACTGGCAGATGCCAGGGGCCAGAGGGCGGGGGGTGGGGAGGGGGAATGGGGACTTAGTGTCTAATGGGGACAGAGTTTCAGGTTAGGAAGGTGAAAAATTCAGGAGATGGATGACGGTGAGAGCTGTACAACAATGTGAATGTATTTAGTGTCACTGAACTGTACAGTTAAATATGGTTAAAATGCTATGTATTAGGTGGCTTTTACCATAACAAAAATTTTTTTTTAAAGAGTAGCAATTACGAACCCAGACTTTGGTGTCATGTATCTCCTGAATTCCACATCTGCTACATCTCATCTGTGAAACCTTGGACAAAATTAGATAATAGCTTTGAGTTTCAGTTTCATAGTCATCAAATGGGGTCAGTAACCATCCCTATCCTGAATGGTCTTCACATGCACGAAAGGAAGAATTGCTTGTGAAAAGTTGAGCACAGGCCTTGTGATGCTTAGTAAACATGAGCTTAGATTTTCTCAAAGCTACGGAACAACTTTCAGGGTCCCCCACCACCACATCCCCTCCCCAGTCCCCCCACCAAAACACTTGCTGTAGTATTCCTCTAGACTCTGTCTATGCAGGCCTAACAAACTCCTCATCACCTTTTGAGCCCCAAATGAAAACCTACTGACCTCAAGGAAGGTTTTCCTGGCTATGCAGGTAATGGGTCCCATGCTCTTACCAAAACAGAATTGCATCATTTTTCAGCCATTATTGCTCAGAACACATCATGTTGTGGAGAGTTTTTACAAGACCGTCTCTCTTGCTGCATCTCACATTTTTGCTGGGGCCAAGGCCAATGCCTCTTTTTCTTTTAACCAGTTTTTAACAAGTTAGCACGGCCTTTACTAGGCATGAAGTGTCTGAAAGACGGCCACTGGGTAGCAGGCAGATGAATGGATGCACAGTTGAGAAGATGAATCACAATCTACCATATCCATTTCTGAAGCATAAAACTGTAACCATCTCCTTTACTTTTACATCAGATGAATAACTATTTAGGATCATCTACTTGTAAGACCTAAGTTTGGAGCATTTGCGTTAAAAGAAATACTCACCATTCATGTAAACCAGTCCCTTTGAGGAAAGAGAGAAGATGATGATGATGATGTGATTTTACCAATGAGCAAACAAAGGCCTAGAAAAGTTTAAGATGATTCTAAAAGGTTACCCAGCCCCCAGCTCTATATAAAGACCTAGACCTGAGTCTGTACACCGCTAGCTCGCTGTGTGACCTTGGCGTAAGAGATTCCCTTTTCTGGGGTGTGGACTGGTCTCTGAGGTCTCTTCTACCCCTGGAATCACGGAGCTGGAGAGCCTAACCGGGGGCTGGGGGAGGAAGCAACAAGGCTGCCTGCTTCCAGATTCCCCTCTGTGATAGAGAACTGTGTACACACTTTGACCCTATCAAAGCACTTAAGCAGCGTGGAGGAGTGTTATGATGGGCTTGATGGATCCTCCCTGGATTGGCACTTCAGTGTTCCCATGCCAACTGAAAGGAAAAAAATTAAAAAACTGAAAAATACGAATTGAACACAAAAACCGAGCATGACCTTATGTCTGATGAAAAATATTCTACTGATTGCAGCATGAATTACCATATTATGGGGAAAGAATAAGAGAAACCTTGGCTGGGCTTTAATGACTGGATCCTAGGACTGGTGAAAAGGCGAGAGAGACTGGGCATGAGAGATGCAGGGGCTGGGAGGGAGGCAGGCTGTGGGGTCGGATTCCCTTCTTTGCAGCATCTATCAAAGAACACGTTGTCCTCAGCAACCCACTGGGAAACCAGGCAGGCCAGGAAGATGCTTTCTGCATTTTTCATGGTTCTGCCACTCCCATCAGCTCCAGGAGGCCAGACCAGCAAGGCAACAATTCTCTCTTAATATTCAGCTGAATTCGTTTTCGGTTTCCTGCCAGCGTCCCAGATCCCTAGAGTGCCTGCGTGGCTTTATTTTGGCATCTGCTGCCTGCTGACTGGCTGCCCTGCTACTGCCCCACAGAGGGTGTGCTTCCCGGCTTGGAGGGAGTGAGACATCTGGGCTTCTGGGAGAGTAACCATCAGTGCTAGGTTGCAGAACCTTAGAAATCAGGGCAGGGACCCTCAAGGAGCCTCAGAAAGGCCCCTGGGCCTGGATTGGGTAAGGGAGGCAGGGATGAGATGTGAGCAGATGGGAAGTTAAGTAGCTGTGGCAGCTTCTTATAAAGAGATCACAGCTGGAGATGTGTTCATTACGTCCCTAGAGTGGTCTTTTCCTCATCTTTCCTCTACCCCCACATTAGTTGATCAGCAAATCTGTCAGCACTAGCTGCATAACAGATTTTGAACCCAAACACTATTTTTTCCCCCAGTCTCCACTGCTGCTTCTTATATTTCATACCAGCACACTCTTCCCGTGTCCCTGCATTAACCTCCTAACTTGTCTCCTTTTCTCCAGGCTGTGTACCACCCAGAGGCTAATATGACGTTTTGAAAATATTAAGCTAAACATGTCATTCAACTGCTTAAAGAAAAACAGCTCTGTACTTTGACCTACAAGATCTTCCATGAACCCATCGCAACAATCCTCTAACCTCATCTCCTATTTTCACTCGTGGAACTAGATTCTAGTTTTCTGAGCCTCCTTTCCATCCTTTGAACAGGCCAAGCTGCTTCCTGCCTCAGGGCCTTTACACTGGCTGTTCTTCCTCTTAGGTCTCACGGTTCAGATCTCAGCTCACAGGTTATTTCCTCAGAGAGAACTTCCCTGAACACTCTGCCCAAAGGAAGTCTCTAACAGCCCTCTACTTTAGTCATTTTTATTCCTTCAAAGTATTTTTTTTGTAATTAGTAACTATTCTGCTTGTTTGATCATATTAATTAATGTCTCTCTCACCCACTCAGTGCAAACTCCACAAGGACAGGGTCTGCTGCTTCTGGTTCACCGTATTCCCCAGAGTCTAACCCGGGTCTGACACAGAGCAAAGGCTCAGTAAGAATTTATCACTTGGATGAATAAATAACTGAGTGAATGAATGAGTTTCTACAGAGGGCTCTTCCTTCATGTAGGGTATTGTCCTCAGCACTGGGGATACAGAAATGAATAGGACAAGACTACTGCTCTGAAGCTGCTCACAGTCTAATGAGGGAAACTGAGATGCCAGTAGTTTTGCAGTAAAAAATATAATAATATGTATACACACAATCATGATGATTTTCTGGCTAACCCTGAACATTGACAGTGTGCTCAGCATTGTGCAAAATACTTTCCATGTATTTTTGCATTGAATCATCACCAAAAAAACCCCTTTAAGTTAATATGATCACACTTAAACTATGTAACAACACATCTGACAGAGGCAGAAATGGAGACCCAGAGAGATTCAGCTAACTCGCCCCTGCAGGCAGCTGGTAAGTGGCTAAGATTTCAACCTAGCATCTTAATTCTATTCCAAACCCTGTGCTCCTAGCACTAGGCCAGTGATTCTCAAATTATGATTCTCTTGGACCAGCAGTGGTCCAACTCATTAGAAACGCCAATTCTTTGACCCACCCCAGACCTTCTGCAGAATTCCTGGGGGTGGGGCCCAGAAGTCTGTTTTAACAAGGTCCCTGGGTAATTCTGCTGATGCTTGGTAACATTTGAGAACCACTACCCACTGAATGACTTGTTATTTCTGGATAATGAGTTAGAGGGGAGTCAGGATTTTTCCTATAATAACTCAAATTTCAGCTCAAGCTCCATGAGTGTGGAAGACTTCCTGATCCTGAGCTCAAGGAGCTACACTGTAACCCATATTAAGTCTGTTTCCCTGTGTGACCATGGTCCTTGGTACTTGTAGCCTGTCAAACCACACCCAGATATGCAGACCCTGGGGAGAAGGATGATCTCAGTAGGATGGAGTCTGTGCCCCATTAACCTGGAGAAAGGAGGCAGGAGAAGGGTACAGGACCTAAGACATAGGACCATCCTGAGAAGTTCTCCTCCAAATGCAGTCAGCTGGTTGTTTAGCAATGTTCCATGAAGATTTATTGTTGTGGCCACAAGGTCAGTATATGATAAGAATAGATCATGTTAATAATAAATAACCATAAGAAAAGTAAAATAGTCATGCCATAATCTTGACTACACTTGGCCCATTTTCAGGGCATTTTCACATGTATTTTATCTTTTAAAGACCTTATTTATTTATTTATTTATTTGTTTGTTTTAGTTGGAGGCTAGTTACTTTACAGTATTGTAGTGGCTTTTGCCATACATTGATATGAATCAGCCATGGGTTTACACGTGTTCCCCATCCTGAACCCCCCTCCTACCTCCCTCCCTAACCCATCCCTCTGGGTCATCCCAGTGCACCAGCCCTGAGCACCCTGTCTCATGCATCAAACCTGGATTGGCGACTCGTTTCATATATGATAATATACATGTTTCAATGCTATTCTCTCAGATCTTCCCACCCTCACCTTCTCCCACAGAGTCCAAAAGACTATTCTATACATCTGTGTCTCTTTTTCTGTCTCGCATACAGGGTTATCGCTATCATCTTTCTAAATTTCATATGTATGTGTTAGTATACTGTATTGGTGTTTTTCTTTCTGGATTACTTCACTCTGTATAATAGGCTCCAGTTTCATCCACCTCATTAGAACTGATTCAAATGTATTCTTTTTAATGGCTGAGTAATACTCCATTGTGTATATGTACCACAGCTTTCTTATCCATTCATCTGCTGATGGACATCTAGGTTGCTTCCATGTCCTGGCTATTATAAACAGTGCTGTGATGAACATTGGGGTACATGTGTCTCTTTCAATTCTGGTTTCCTCAGTGTGTATGCCCAGCAGTGGGATTGCTGGGTCACATGGCAGTTCTATTTCCAGTTTCTTAAGGAATCTCCACACTGTTCTCCATAGTGGCTGTACTAGTTTACATTCCCACCAACAGTGTAGGAGGGTTCCCTTTTCTCCACACCCTCTCCAGCATTTATTGTTTGCAGATTTCCAGTCATACAAAGTAGAGTACTGTTAATCTGCCTGATTAGTGAAGGGAGAGAGTGAAGACATGTGTCTCATGGCCTGTAAGCTTAGTAGTAACAAAAGCTAATGTGTGTTGAGAGCTTATGTGGGCCAGGCTCTGTGCTACATGTGTTGATTTCCATCGAATTTAATAAAACCTCTAGATTTGAGGCTCCCAACTAGTCAGCTTTAGCCAGCAAAGTTTCTTTACTTTCACCTCACTCTAGACTGTAAGCTCTCTAGCCATTTGTTTATTTATCAACCTTTCTTTAGCTCATATACCAGGCAGAGAGGGAGCATGGCACAAAGGTGAATGTGCCTGGCCACAATCTGCCAGCTCTCTCAGGGGGACTCAGCGCAACGTAGTATCACCCAAGGTGGATTCTGCAGGATGAAGGCAAATTATTTATCAATTTCAAAGTTGCCAGATTCACAATCCTCTGGAGTTCTCTGAGGTTTAAACTTGAGCTTTAAGAAGAAAGGATATTTTGTTTCTGAACAAAGACACAGCACCCAACTGGCTACAAATGCTGCTGGAGTGAATGAGGACTCCATCAAATTTGTCTTCATGGGAGCATGTGAATAAAGAGAGGGTTAGGCAGCGGTGCCCACACAGAGGGAAGATTAAAGGGAGGGACCATTCTAGATCAAGTGCTACAGCCTCTACAGTTTTGACCCTGATGAACTCTGTGACTTTGGGCTAGCTTCTCTACCTGTCCCATCGTCTGCTTCCTCCTTCTGAAATAAGGACTGGGGATCCCTACTTGCCTGCTTCACAGGGGCCTTTGAAAGTTAAATGTGCGAATAAGTAATAGAGTAAGTCCTCTGCCTACAAACAAGTTCCCTCCCAAGAGTGTGTTCTTAAGTCCAATTAGTTCTTAAGTACAACAAAGTTAGCCTAGGTACTCAACTCTCACAATCCTCTATATAGCACTGTACTATATATAGGAGAAACAGGAGAGTGAAAAGACTGGCACTCAATATCCAAAAAACTAAGATTGTGGCATCCAGTCCGATCACTTCATGGCAAATAGATGGGGGAAAAGTGGAAACAGTTACAGATTTTATTTTCTTGGGCTCCAAAATCACAGCAGATGGTGACCATGATCACAGCCAAGCAATTAAAAGATGCTTGTTCCTTGGAAGTAAAGCTATGATGAACCTAGACTGTGTATTAAAAAGCAGAGACCACTTTGCCAACAAAGGTCCATATAGTCAAAACTATGGTTTTTCCAGTAGTCATTTATGGATGTGAGAGCTGGACCATAAAGAAGCCTGAATGCCGAAGAACTAATGCTTTTGAATTGTGGTGCTAGAGAAGACTCTTGAGAGTCCCTTGGACTGCAAGATCAAACCAGTCAATCTCTGAAGATGGATTCTTTACCATCTGACACATTGGGGAAGCCCACTTACTTAGTCAGCCCTCAAAAATGATGGACCAAGGATTTGAATTCATATCTGTCTTATCCCAAGACCTACTATTACTAAATCACTACATCAGAGTTCAAAATCAACTGAGAAAACCATTAAGACTCCACTATGTAAGTTGCAGTGATAAAATGGGTGGAATCTAAAGAGAACAAAATTGAGGGTCTGGCATCAGAAGCTGTGAGCTTGGCCTTTGACAAGGAAAGTATTTGCAGATCCAAGGTGCTCCAGTGAGTGACCACAATAGTCCAGGCTAAGCAGTAGAACCCTAGATGGGGAGTCAAGGTTTAAGAGTCAGGGTCAGAAAGCGTTCCTCCGGGGTGACTGAATACATCCTATAAACTGCAGAAAGCAGCCAGGACTACAGAAACAGACACTGGGAAGCAGAGGTGATTATCAGGCAGCTGCAGATTCCAAAGGCCTCTGATTTTTTTTTGCTGTAGTTCCAAAGGGGCATCTCATTTAACTCCATTCCCAGCCACCTGGTAGGGTTGGGGAGGGGCTTTCCACAGGACGAGAGTTTCCACCTCTGGCTCAGTGGGTGAGGCAAACTGGTCCTCTCAGGGGAAAGAGGAGAAGCTCAGTCTTGCTCCCCTCCTCTGGGTCTGGGAAAGGACCAGCTTCAGCGGTGAGCTGCTGACACCCATTTGGGACTGGCTCAGGGGACCAATTGCTGCTTTACTGCAGAATTTCAAATGGCTTTAGATGTGTCTCTGTTAGTCAAAGCTAAGGTCAATAATGAAAGTAATAGGATAGCTAATATGTGCTGAACTCTATTCAGGGGGTCCTTTTAAGGCTTATTCTAGGCTCCAAGCACTTTTACAAGCCCTGCCTCCCCTCATCATGTCAAAGATATTACAGTTCATGCAAATCTCACATTTATTTGATTTCTGTGAGTTGAGTGGTGGAGTTGTAGAACACATTATGACAAATTTTATAGACACTGAAATATTTATTAATTTGATATTGCCACTTGTGTTAAATATTTCAGAAACAATATATTTATTTTTCTGGCCAGAAATACTTTTTTAAAGGCTTTTCAAACAATCAGAGGGCCTGGACACTGAGCTTATCATGCCAAATGAAAAACACAATTCTGTGATAATTGTGTCCTCGGAGTTAAGTGCTTCCACACATTGCCAGTGGATAAGTCTGGGGGCTCTGGAATTAAACCACACTGAGCTGGAATCTTAGCACTACTAATTATAAGCTGTGTGGTCTCTGGCAAGTGCCACAATCCTGACTCTGCCCCAGTTTCTTCATCTGCAAAACAGTTACTGTGAGGACTAAATCAGATAATGTGTGTAAAAAGTTAAGGATGCTGCCTGTATCACAGCCTGGAAAATTGGTTTCTTGTCTTTTTTTTTCTTTTTTACAGTGTCCCATGAAATAGCCACCATGGCTATTACTATTTTGAAGATGAAGTGACTGAGGCTAGAAAGGCTGTGACTTACCATCCTTGGTACATGGTGGGGGGATTCTGAACTGAGATCACCTTCTAAATCAGTAAGGGTTTGTATTAGTAAGGGCAGACCAGGTGATACTATGGTAGCAATAACTCTTACGTTGCATATAACATGTGTTTAATCTCTGACTCATGCTACAAGCCCATACAGGATGGCAGAGGAGCATCGTTTCTCAGAAGCACTGAGGCACCCAGGCCAGGAGAGATTCCTTCTTAGAAAAGCTTCCATCAGAAGTATGTGACAAAAGACACTGGCTCATAAACTTTCATCTCAGAGGTAACAGACAACACTTCCACTCACAGGACATTGGACCCAGCAAGTCTCAAGGCCGGGCTGAGTTTGAATAAGAGGTGGAGAAGACCAGGCACACCATGTGACTAGAAGGACAGTCCTAGTGTTATTTCAGAGGGAAACCTTGAGGATTAAGTTACTGAATACAAATGAATGGCTGAGTCTGGAACACGGTAAAAGCTTCCTTAAAGGCTGGGTATTAATCCCTATTAGCTAATGGATTGCTGACAAAGGTTCATATAGCCAAAGCTAGAGCTTTTCCAGTAGTGTCCTGTGTGGACATGAGAGTTGGACCATAAAGAAGGCCAAGTGCCAAAGACATGATGCTTTCGAACTGTGGTGCTGAAGAAGGCTCCTGAGAGTCCCTCGGACAGCAAGGAGACCAAACCAGTCAGTCCTAAAGGAAATCAACCCTGAACATCATTGGAAGGACTGATGCTGAAGCTGAAGCTCTAATGCTTTGGCCACTTGATATGAAGAGCCAACTCATTGGAAAAGATCCTGATGCTGGAAAAGACTAGGGCAAGAGGAGTAGGGACAACAGAGGATGAGCTGGCTAGATATCCCCACCAATGCAATGGACTTGAGTTTGAGAAAATTCCAGATACAGTGGGGCACACAGAAGCCTGCTATGTGAGCTGCAGTTCACAGGGTCACAGAGTCAGACACAACTTAGCCACTCAACAACAACTCCTAAGGCAATGCTGCTGCTAAGTCACTTCAGTCGTGTCCAACTCTGTGCGACCCCACAGACGGCAGCCCAGCAGGCTCCCCCATCCTGGGATTCTCCAGGCAAGAACACTGGAGTGGGTTGCCATTTCCTTCTCCAATGCATGAAAGTGAAAAGTAAAAGTGAAGTTGCTCAGTTGTGTCAGACTCCTAGCAACCCCATGTATTGCAGCCCACCAGGCTCCTCCGTCTATGGGATTTGCCAGGCAAGAGTACTGGAGTGGGGTGCCATTGCCTTCTCCTCCTATGGCATTATTCCCATATAAATATTTTCCACCTGATTCCCTTGTCCATGGCCTTCCCCTCCCAGAGATCCACTCTGCAGACTGCTTGCTTCACTGTATTCTGCAGATCTCCCTCTCATCTGCTCTCTCATTGATTCCTCATTGTCTTACACAATGAAGTTCAGACACCCAAGCTTAGCACCAGAAGGTACTCTGTCATCCATGCCAACCACCAGTGGAGTTTCCGTTCCCATTCCTAACACTCTGCCTCTGGTCTAGATGGAAGAACCTAGTTAGAGCTCCCAAAATCAGTCTTGTACATTCCTACCTCAGGCTCTGATGAGCACCCTTCCTCCCACATGGTGCAGTGATAAAGAATGTGCCTGTCAAGCAGGAGACTTGAGTTCAGTTCCTGGATGGGGAAGATCCCCTGGAGAAGAAAATGGCAACCCACTCCAGCATTCTTGCCTGGGCAATCCTATGGACAGAGGAGCCTGGCGGGCTACAGTGCATGGGGTCCCAAAAGAGTCAGACACTCAAGAGTGACTGGGTACTGAGCACTTCCTTCTTGTAGGAACTCCCCTCCCCCAGTGCATCTTCCCTTTGTGGATTCCTGGATTTTTTATGAACCGGTTTTCTAAGTCCTCCAAGAAGCCTCCTCCCCCAGTTCAGCCTGCAATGATTTCATGCGAGGCTGAACAGCCTCAATATTGAGAAACTGTGCCGCTCATTTGGCATTGAACTCAAGACTGCTTTGAACGTTTGTTTTCTTTTCTCTTTATACTCATGTTGCTGTTGTGTAAAGAACAAGAAGGACAGCATCAGACAGACATTGGAATAATTTCAGGTCTGTCATTTACTGGCCTTCAGACCTTGTGCAGGTTGGTCCTTTCCTGCAACACAGGACTGATTATAGCTGCCTCCCAAGGGAGAAGTTATGAAGGGAGAAGTGAAAACAGCGTTGATGCCCAGTGTAGGGTAGATTACTGTCCTCACATGGCTGATTCCCTAGTCCCTGGAATAGTAGCTGACACGTAATATGCAGTTCAATGACTATCTGTTGAATGAATGGATAATTATTATTCACTACTCAGTTCAGTTCAGTCGCTCAGTCATGTCCGACTCTTTGCGACCCCATGAATTGCAGCACGCCAGGCCTCCCTGTCCATCACCAACTCCCGGACTAGTTTTAATAGTTTTCTCCAAAACTCTAAGTTCCTTGAAGACAGAGTGCTTTGAAAAGTAAACATTCTTTGGAAAAGAATTCTTAGGTGATAGTTCTCAAACTTTAGTATGTAGAAGAAGCAAGGAAGGTTATTTTTAAAAAATTAAAAATGCTGGACCTTGAATCTGTCAGAAAGAGAAAAACAAATATCATATATTAATGTATATATGTGGAATCTAGAAAAATTGTACAGATGAACCTATTTTCAGGGCAGGAACAGAGGTATAGACGTAGAGAAGGACTTGGGGACATGCAGGGTGTGGGATGAGGGGTGGGATGAATTGGGAGACAGGGATTGACATAAATACACTACTATGTGTAAAACAGATAGCTTGTGGGAAGCTGCTGTATAGCGCAGGGAGCTCAGCTTGGTGCTCTGTGTTGACCTAGAGAGGTGGGAAGGAGGGTGGGGTGGGAAGAAGATCAAAGAGGCAGGGGATATATGTATACAGAGAGCTGATTCACTTTGTTGTAGAGCAGAAACTAACACATTATAAAACAATTATACACCAATTTTTTTAAATGTTGATCATTGGAATCTAGGTTTACTGAATTAAAATTTGTGACATAAGGTCTAAAAAGCTGTATTATAACAAGCTTCCTAAATGATAGTGATACTAAAATCTACAGATTAGGCTTTGAGAAATCTTATTTTGGGATTTCCCCTCTTGACTGGATATAAACTCTTCTAGGTAAGTCTCTGCAAGGCAGCCCATCTAGCAGGGATGGTCCTCCTAACCAGTCTCTCTGCTTAGCTATTCACTTAACTCTAGACTAGAGTACTTCCAAAACTCAGTTCATTAGAATTGGATTAATCTTTGTACACTTCATGGGTATAGCCTGTATTTTTCTAAAAGGTGCTAAGTTTGAAGAGAAGAGGGTGATGATTCTTTAGAGTAAGTTTCTCTGACAACACTTGATTTTATTTTTAAACCCAGTGCCTTCTGTTTAGCATCCATTTCAGGGATTGGTGGCCAACAAGCTGTGATGATGGAGTAAAAAATACAGTTTCCTAACTGTAATTCCAGTGGACCTGTAATGCAAGATCTTACGGGTCTCTGGAGGAAAGTATTGTTCTTAATGTCAAAGATCACCCATTAAGCCCATCTGATAGCTGATAGAAGTCCAGAGGAAATATTTGCTATCTTTTGGTAGTTCCTGGATAAATAGTGAACAGACACCTTCAGCCTTAGCGATGTCAGTTCAGGATCTCTCAAGGATTCAACTGTTTATTTAACTAAGGTACAGCCCACGGGACATATATCACCTATTGAATTCCAGAGCTTAGCATTTTATTAGAAGTGTACACAATGCTTCCACACAAAAGAGCCGACTCATCCAATCACCAAAATGATCTAACGCTTCCTTCTTTCTTTAGCATCTAGTTCAATGGTTCTCACCTGGGGGTGATTTTGCTTCCTTCCCCTCCCCAGGGCACATGTGGCAGTATCTGAAGACATTTTTTTAAATGTAAATTTAGTTATTTTAATTGGAGGCTAATTATTTTACAATATTGTATTGGTTTTGCCATACATCAACATGAATCTGCCACGGGTGTACACGTGTTCCCCATCCTGAACCCCCCTCACACCTCCCTCCCCATACCATCCCTCTGGGTCATCCCAGTGCACCAGCCCCAAGCATCCTGTATCATTCATCTGAAGACAGTTTAGGTTGTCACAACTTGGAAGGGAAGTTGCATGTAGGCAGAAACAGTGGATGCTGCTAAACATCCCCTGATGCACAGGACAAAGCCCTACAACAATAAATTATCTTGTCCAAAATGTCAGTAGTGCAGAGGCTGAGAAACTCCTGTCTAGTTTTATTCACTAAGTGCTGGGCACTGGTCCCCTCCAATAGTTCATTGCATGGAATTCAGATGGATTCTTCAGAGTGTTTCTTGTTCAGAATCGGCTCCAGCTGGCTTCCCCTCAGTGAGCAGACAAGGCTTGGGGGATACGAGTAATTCCCATCCTTCCTTTCCTTAAACCCCAAACAGGTTTTATATGGTTTTGTATGGAAATCTGGAAATCTGTCCATGGCATTTTATAAATCGAGCATTATGGTCCTCCCTCTAGCTAGAACCAAAACCACTCTTGCCTGGCTAACTGTAGCAGCCAGGCATGGGTTTCTCCAGATACAATCCTTGTCACCCCTTCCCTGGTCTGGCTGGAAAATAGCTCAGTAAATCGAAGAGTTTCTTTAGGTATACAATTGGCACTTTGATTGATGATAGTTTGTTAGCTGTGATCGTGGTGTAGAACAGCCAGGATGGAAGCCAATTTTCCTTTCAGCTCCTTAGCAACAGTCACTCAACACCATAAAACAAAGCCAGTCCTGTGGACGCTAAAGAGTGGGATGACCCTGTGCTAAAAGGGTCACTGGGTTCAATCCTACAGGATTGGGTTGGAATCTTGGTGCTAAACTTACTAGTGGGTCAGTTTCTTCATTTGGATGATAGGAATACTAATTCTGGCCCTGGGATTGAGAGGATCACTGATCATTGCTCAGGTGTTCTGTAAATTATACTGTAATTGCTCCCCTAAATGTGTACCTTAGGATTAGGAAGTCTTCTCCCATACTCACCCCAGTCTCTGAAGCCACATTTTCAAATCAGTGTATTATAATTTGAAGAAATATTTTTGTGACTGCAGCAAATCAGAAAAAAGAGGCCAACAGAGTGATACAATTTTATAAGACTCCTTTATTCGGAGACTGTGAGCTTTTTCTTCTTTGTTGTTCCAGTGCCTTTTCTATTATGAAATATGATGGTGATAGACTGCAGGATGTTTTGTTTTAAAATATCCTGACATGAAAATATAAAATATTCACATCTTATGTCAGTCCCTGAAATGTCTTTAAATTTTTTCTGATCTACAAACCCCAATGTGAGGGAGCTCAGTGAATTCTCCTGGGCAGAAATGTTATTATTGCTAGTGATATATTATATATAAGTTTGTGTGCCTGTGGATTGGGTATGTGTGGCATGCATGAAAAGGACCTTTTAAACAATTTCTTAACCCACAGGCAGATCGTATTTGCCTGGGATCACAATGAAACACAGAGAGGGTGAGTGGATGCAACAAAGTAGAAAGGTCAGCTGCCTCGGACTCAGGCACGGCTCATACCCTCTCTGGTCAGCTTTGTGACTCTACAGTAAGTTTTAAGAGCATCCATTTCCTCATCTGCAAGAAGGGAAGATAGTAATGCGACCCCAGGGTTGCTGGAGTGTAGAGGAGGGGCTGGGAGAAAAGACAACACTAGGTGGGTGCTTGAGATTGTTCCTTTTCTCCCTTTAAATCATGTCCTCTACCCCCTACTATATATATGGTGCATCTGTGACATGGAGGCTCTTCCAATGTTAAACCAATGCCTTCTAAGTTCCCTGCCTCTGAACATCTGCCACCCCCGTAACTGAAGTAACCCTGACTTCTAGGTACAAGCTCAGAGGACTAAACTGAGGTTCTCAAACTCTCGCACATGTCAGACCCACCCGGAGGACTTGTTAAACACACAGCTTTCCTGGACCCACTGCAGAGTGTCTGATTCTGGTCTGGGGTGGAGAGAAGAGTCTGTGTTTCTAATCACTTCCAAATGATGCTGATGCTGCTGGTCCAGGCACCACCTCTTGAGAATCACTGGGCTAAACGTTCCCTCCTCTTTTCAGCAACAGTTCACTTCTGTACTTCCTGATGGTTGGCTGCAGTTTTTCTGGCCATTTTCAAAACCTGGCCCATACCCACTATCTCCAATCCTGGTAGAGATGCCATATCCTTCCAGCAAAGGCATCCCCCTGTCTACCACCTTCCCTCTCCCCCCACGTCCCATCCATCTGCAGGGCTTACCTCACTAACCCCTGGCTCATCTCCCACTCAGCAGACATCCATCCTACTGCCCCCAACTAGTTTAACCATTCCTCCTTCACGTAACAGCTACGTGACCTTGCGTAAATTGGTCCCCAGAGTAGATATCAGAGCATGAATAAGCCTCTCCCATCTCAAGAACCAGATTAGCATCGTCCTGCCCAGAACAATGGCAACACAAACAATTGCAGCAGATTCTCTCATCAGGGCTGTGTCTGCCTATTTCACGTTAATGAGAACCGTTGTTTGTTTCGACTGAGTCGTCTTTATTCCATTTCTGCCTCAGAGTAGGAGGCGTCTGTGTTTGTAGTCCAGGGGGTGAATTACAATACAGTCTTGTACTGTCAGACACGTCTATCCCTTTAGGGAACATCTTTCCAGACCACCAGTTCTCAGAGAGATGCCCAGGAGGGCAAGACTTAAGCTAACAAATGATGATCTTTCACTACAAAGCTACCTGTGGACCTCAAACTCCCAGGTTCCTCCTTCCAGGTACCAAGATGGAGGCAGTCAAGGCTGTGAACAGTCAGGCTTCCTGGCAATCCACTTAAAGCTTAGAAAGCAAGCTGTAGCATGGCAAAGAAGTCATCTTCCAGCCACAGAGATATCAGCTGTGTGACCTTGGACAATCTAGTCAACTTGTCTGGGCCTGAGTTTCTTCACCTCTAAGATGGGAATCATGACAGTAACAACCTCCCAGGGCTTTGGAAGAATGGGCTGACCGTCCTCCTCCCTCTAGGACTCAGGCTGAGATTTTTGGTCCAGGACACCCCATAACCTTGGATGTCAGGTCTCTAGAATGGGGCACCTACCCACTCATGAGCTACCTCAGTTCAGTTCAATTGCTCTGTCTTGCTTCAAATACTTCCACGAAGAGAGCTGAAACTTCAGTCAGTCACAGCCCTGGGAAAAGACGAGTTGACCTCATCACACCCGCGTGTTCGTGACAAGCATCAGAAATGCTTCTGAGGGCTACTTTGGCCAAGCAGACGAGGAAGAACATGTGAGAATACCCAGACCCTAAAAGTCAGGGCAACACACTCTAGCAGAACAGAAGCGTGTAGGCTTGCCCACTCAGAGTCCCAAAGAATCCCTGAGTGATGTTCACCAGCTCTGAGGGCTTGCTGTAACATGAGCCTGGCCTCAGGGTGACAAGACATCCTGAGGCTTTGGGCAGAGCACATTCAAATTCTCAAACCCTCTGCTTTGCTTAGAGGCAAATTACATGAGGAGGGCAGCTTTCTGAAATTCACACACTGAGCTGAGCACTATTTGGGCCCTCTGATGGGTAACCTTGGGGAACTCACTTTTCCTTTCTGAGCCTCAGTTTCTGGTTCCCTCATTTTTGAAATGGATTAATAACCTCTGTTCTGCCCACCTCACAGGGATGCTGTGAAGCCAAAATACTGCTGCTGCTAATAATAATAATAGTAGCAGTAATAATAGTAATAATATAATGGTTGTCCCAGCAACAACTCTAACAGCATACACACTCACGGTCCTCTTGGCTCTGTGGATTGTGTCAGTCCATTCTTCTGGCAGCCCTGCAAGGTGGTTACTGTCATGATACCCCGCTTAGAAACTCTAAGTGAAATTTCTTCACTAATGCCCAGTGAAGAAACTCTAAGGCACAGGGAGGTTAAACAGCCTGTCAAGGTCACACAGCTAATATGGTGGAGTGAGGATTAGATCCTACCCTGTCTGACTCACCTGCACATAAGCACCAAGAGACGTTGTTCTGTGATACAGGTTGACTTTTTTTTTTGTAAATTTGAAATATCTCTGTGGCTGGAAGATGACTTCTTAGCCATGCCACAGCTTGCTCTCCATGCTTTAAGCAGGTCGCCTGGGCGTCTGACTGCTCATGGCCTTGGCTGTCTCCATCTCGGTGCCTGGCCCCAAGTGGGTGGGCTCTCATTTTTTCTTTGTTTCTCCTCCCTTGCATTATGAAAATGAGAAGCAGCTATGAGCCTTACTGATTGCACATGGGACTGTGAGTGTCGCTACCTCTGCTAACAACTAATTCATTACCAGTCGGCAGACAGCTTCCACTGTGCTGTTATAATCTATTTAGCTTCCAGGTGCCACAGGGAATCAAAAACAATTTGCTCAGTGATCAGGTCTGGGTGTCGTCTGCATGCAGACAGGGATGCTCTGGTTCCCTGTGCTCCTGAGGGGTAGGCTGTCTGGTGAGGGACCATCCTCCTGGGGAGGACAAGCTCTGTGCAAGAGATGGAGACTGGAGGATGTGTCTAGGCTTGGAGGCAACTCAGTTTAGTCTCTCGTCCCCTTGAAGAAACACTTAGCAAAGGTGTATGGAGCACCCAGCATGTGCCAGGGACTGTGTCAGGACGTAGGGATGCAGTGGTGTGTTAAGACAGACAGAATCCCTACTCTTACTGGGAGTGGGGAAAAGCACACCATGGCCAAGTCAACAGATAAGTAATGGAGATGATGTGAGATCATTATAAGGGGCAAGAAGAAATGAAAACTCTGTGATGTGATAGAGAGTCACTGGACTGGGCAGGGAGGGATCCCTCAGTTAGGATGATCAGGGTCTGTTGGGGAAAGGGATATTTGACCTGGGATGGTAATGGTAAGCAAGAATTGGTCCTGAGATAAATAAGATCAGGGAAGAACATTCTTGGCAAAGGGAACTTCAAATGCAAAAGCTCTTGAGTCCCAAGAGCAAAGGTTGAGGGATCCCTCAGTTAGGATGATCAGGGTCTGTTGGGGAAAGGGATATTTGACCTGGGATGGTAATGGTAAGCAAGAATTGGTCCTGAGATAAATAAGATCAGGGAAGAACATTCTTGGCAAAGGGAACTTCAAATGCAAAAGCTCTTGAGTCCCAAGAGCAAAGGTTGGGTCCCAGTGCAAAGGTGCAAGACATAGAAAGGAGGCTCAAATAGGGTCAGTAAGCAGGGCACACAGACCATGCTCCTGCCTGGGGGCTCCTCTGTGAGGAATCCTCTGGGCCCCTGTCAGCCAAGGCAGGAGATGATTTCTGTGCATTCATCATTTTCTCTATAGACTGTCTCTGAACCATGTCATCTCTTTTTCTTTCTGCATCTTTCCAAGGCTAGGACCATGTCTTTTTCTTTCTGTATCTTTCCAACCAAATTGTACACAGTTCTGGGCACGTAGCCAATTCTCCAGGCGGCCTGATAACTTTAAGGTGTAGCTTTTGGATAATGTCACAAGTCACAGAGGCAGAGTTCACATACACCCAAGGAAGAAATATTTTATATTCGCCAAAATGATCAAGTGCCTCAGTAGGTAGTAAGCTCCCTGTTACTGTATGTATGTACTGTATGTAACCTCCCTGTTACATACCTGTTAGAGGTATGTAAGTAGGAAATGGAAGATCAGTTGGCAGGAGAAGTAGGCACACAGATAGTAGCAGGAGCTCCAATTGTTACAGTTGTAATATCCTCATGTATTACCCGTCAGTATATTCCAGGCACTTTAGGTATAGGATCTCATTTAATGCTCTTACTAACTGTCAGGAGGTATTATGATTATCCCCTCTTCCCAGCCCTGGAAACTGAAACCCTAGTTGTCTGAGGACTGTGTGCCCTGTGTGCCTGGGGTCACAAAGTGAGGAAGTGTCATGGTCCAGATTAGAAGTCCATACATAGTAATCCTCTTTAGAAAAACTGGATGACTTGAGTCCATCTTTTGGCATCATGTATCCTGGCTTTCATTTCTACCATAAACATTATCAGGGCATTTGTGCAGAGTCTTTGGGGTCCCCTCATGTGTCTTAGATAATAAAATAATGCAGATTTATAGAGCTGAATTTAACAGAATATGTTGGAAAGGATGGCTGAAAGCATATTTTTCTTCAGCAAAATCATTCCCTAAAGATGCTGCTGTGGTTGCCCACCCTACCCGCTTCTCTTCACTTTATCTGAGCAAAGAATTAGCTGCCAAAACCAAAGGTTAAACTATGTCGATGAAGAAATAAAAAATAAAAATTCACCTTGATGCCCCCCTCATCTTCCTTCAAAACACTGCAAATGAGGTCATAGCTCTTTCTAAGCTAATACACAAGCATCTCAAGAAGAGGTGAAGGGATTTAAAGAGTGGGGAAAAAAGAAACTTTGGCCATGAAAATGAATGTATCCAGAGTTCAGATCATATAAAGCTCTCAGCCTTCCCTAGTCTTGCCCAGGTCTTCCATTTTCCTTGTAATACTATTCACAAGATACTCCCACCCCACCCTCCCATCCCATGCCCCATCCTTCTGAAGCCTCCTTCATCCAAGAAGATCCATTTGGGTTAAAATGGTCAGCCTGAGAAATTAGGGCAGCCTAAACTGGCATTTCTTTGGGGCAGCCCAGTGCTTTAAAAAGACTGAGGAGAAATACCTCCAAAAGGATGTATAGGTTTCCCAGCCCAGACTACCTCATCCACTCATGACACATGCCTGGGCCTGCTATGCATTTGCCCTGAGACCCTGGGGAAGGTCACAGAGCTCTGGATCACAAGGGATCCCTCAATTCAGACAACTCTCTGTGAAGTCTCCTCAAGAGGAACATTGGATATTAGGGCTCGTTTCCTTGCACATGCATTGGCCCTGACAAGTCTAGATTTGTAAAAGTCACTGTCTAGGATTTATAAAACTTCATAATGCTGCTAACAATCATTATTAATATTTACTATGAATGTCTGGTTTCCCAGGTGGTGCTAGTAGTAAAAAACCCGCTTGCCAACTCAGGAGATATAAGAGACGTGTGTTTGATCCCTAGGTTGGGAAGATCCGCTGGAGGAGGGCATGGCAACCCACTCCAGTATTCTTACCTGGAGAAACCCATGGACAGAAGGGGCCTGGTGAGCTATAGTCCATGGGGTCGCAAAGAGTCGGATACACATGAAGTGACTTAGCACGCACACATGCGCTATAAATGTTTACTAGAATTTTCTAGATCTTAAGCTAAGTGTTCTTGAACATCATTTGACTTAGTCTTTATCACACCCCTATGCACTGGGGACTGTTTTTTTCCTCATTAGCTAGATGAGGTTAAGATGCTTATTCAAGGTCACATGACTGGTAAGGATGTAGAGCTGATATCTGACCATAGATACTGATGAAACAGCCAGCTTCCAGACCAGGAAACACCGAGAGGCTTAACCAAGATCCTCAGGGCAGGCATCCCATATCCAAATGCCTACAGGAGCTAGACTGATAATGTGACCAAGTGAACCCAGAGGATGTCACCCAAACAAGAGCAATGAGAAATGACAGACGGGACAGCTTCTCTATTGGAGAGACTAGGGGAGTGCCATGGGGACCATGGGGACAGGAGAGCACCTCCCAGCTAAACAGGGGCAGCCACTCAGGTCTTAAACCTCCCATGGCCAGAGGTGAATGTTTAACCTTCTGTCTACTTTCTCAAGGGAAGTTAAAAATCTGAATTTTTACTTGAAAGCATTCAGCTGTTGGATATTGGCAAGTAATTCAAATTTTTTAAAACATTTTGCCAACTGAACAAAATACACCAGGTTTATGTCACCTTGGTGCTTCCCTGGTGGTTCAGATGGTAAAGAATCTGCCTGCTATTCAGGAGACCTGGGTTCGATCCCTGGGTCAGGAAGATCCCCTAGCGAAGAAAATGGCAACCCACTCCAGTGTTCTTGCCTGGAGAATCCCCTTAACAGGGGAGCCTGGTGGGCTACAGTCCATGGGGTCACAAAGAGGTGGACATGACTAACACTTTCTTTCATTTATATCACCTTGGACCTTATCCAACCCCTTCATCCTCTGTCTGGGTGAATGAAGGAGGAAGGAGGAACTCAGAGAATGAGAATGACTTTCTGAGGATCACACAATAAAATCAGAGGCAGGGCTGATCCTACAGCTCAGGGTTCTTTCATTACAAGGCGGTACTTGCTATTTCCAAATGATACAAACCCCACTCTGACCTCTAGCTATACCTGTATATGTCTGATGCTCAAGAAATTTTAAATTCAGTTTCTTTTAATCTTGCTCATGTGTCTTCAGGTATTCAGAGGATCTGTCCTGCATTGATGGTGGAAATGAAGTTACATAACATAAGGTTTGGCTAGCAACCAGACCCAGAGTCCTTTGCTTTCCTCTCTGAGGATAGACGGCTGATGTTCTCTTGCTGTCAATGCTAAGTGTTCTTGCCTTTTTCGGTCATAGAGGCCAGCTTGCCTCCAATTTAAGTGGGGATGTTGCCAGAGGGTCATCAAGCTAAGGCTTTCCTTCCTACTAGTCTTGGCTTCAGGGTCTATTGTTCCCCACCAGTTTACAGAGGCCCAAGAAGAAGGCCCTGCTCAGGTAGAAACCACAGACACAAGACTCCCTCCATGAAATAGCAGCTCTGGAAAGCAGGTGACTGGGAATGATCTGAGAGCCCACAAAGGTGTCAGTCATGGCCCCGGGTTCTTGACGTTATCTCTGAATTGCCTACCAAGTGGTGCTGTGACTTGACCCAAAAAGTTTCTGGAGTTGAAAGCAAGAGATATTCTTAGGGATTAAGGAGCTAGAAAGGAAGTAGGGGATCTGGGTTTTATGAACGGAGCCTTTTTCTTTTTTAATAATAATGTTTTGAATTTCAATCAGCCTTTGTCCTTTTCAAAATGTGTTCCCAAACTTGGCTGGAGAGCCAAACTCACCCTGTGAAAGAAGGGGTTCCCTGGTTCGCCTGAGAAAGACCAGTGGGGCTGTGAGGGTGGAGAGCACCCCCTCCAATGTGCTGTGGGAACAACAGGTCTGGGGAGCCCACGATGAGAGACACGGGGAGATGGCGGGGGCGCGGAGGGAACAGATTCTCCTGAAGGAGAACGCGGTGCGCCCGCATTTCATAGACTTAAAAGGAAGTTCCTAGCCAAGGCTCCCAGAATGAGAGGACTTGCTGGGCAGGAACCCAGAAGAGAACACTGACTTGTAGAAGAGGAAGTTTATGAAGATAGGGGGTGTGTTTCTTCCCTTTCTTCTGCCAGTTGAGGAGCTATTTTGGGCAGAAGCCAGCAGGCACCTTGAACAGGATGTGGTCTCCCAGGAGGAGTCAGACAATCTGCCTGACTAAAAGAAAGAGAACCTGCTCTCGGCATCAGCACCGCTGAGGCTCGGCTCACACACCCCCTTCCGTGGCAGTCTAATTCCACAAGGGTGGGGTGCCAGAAACCCTGGGTCTTCTGTTTCCCTGGAAACAGGAAGATTGCCTTTCCCAAGTCAAGGGGACACAGATCCTGGGAGCCCGACTGGAGGCTGATCCCTGAACACTATGAAATGATTTAGCATACTAGACTGTCATCGCAGAGCCCTTGGACACTCTGCTTTATTTGCGTCACCCTGTGAGGCTGAATGGACCCCAACAGGCAGCTGCAGAGATGTATCTCAGGAAATGGTCTTCTACTCACAGGTCGTAAGAGCTGACCTGACGTGGGCGAGTCAAAGCCTTCACCCCTCCAAGGGGTGTCTGGAGCAGGGGGAGGCCAGGAGAGATGTCAGGGAGAGTCCATGGCCTGGAGACGGGAGATCTGGTTCACATCCTTTGCTGCCACTTACTAGCCTGACCTCCAGAAAGCCCTTCCTCCTTTTTCTGAATTCTGCTTTTTTCTAATCTGTAAGATGTGAATGGGAGTGGAACCTTTAATCTTTAAAGTCTCAGATCATGTCACTCTAGGGAGCCCTCTGATACCCTCCTCTTACACGTTCCCCACCTCCCCTTTAACTCGACCTACATGGCCCAATAGAATGCGGTCCCTGCCCACCACACCCGCCTGCATCCTTGCCCTCTCCCCGCTCAGCTCTACTGAACTCCTCCTACTTCAGGGTCTTTAACTCTACCAGAAAAATCTTCCTCCCAGCCCACATCCCCTCTTCACCTTGCTAACTCCTCATCCCTTGGTCTCAGCATTAGCACCACTTCTTTAGGGAATCCCTCCCTCACTCTTCTATGGAGGCTCAGATGGTAAAGAATCTGCCTGCAATGCAGAAGACCCAGGTTCAATTCCTGGTCAGGAAGATGCCCTGGAGAAGGAAACAGCTACCTACTCCAGTATTCTTGCCTGGACAGAGGAGACTGTCAGGTCCGTGGGGTCCCAAAGAGCTGGACACAACTGAGCAACTAACACTTTCACTGCTTTCACTCCCTCCCTTGCCGAGATTAGGTTTTTCTTCCCATGAGTTGATAAGCACTGTATACTTTTCCTTGGAAGCATTCACAACAAGGCAAAGTCTACCACTGCTTCTGTAATCCCTTGCCCGTCATCTTTCTCTCCCAGAGAATAAGCTCAATTATGACCCAGGTCTGTCTCCTTCACAACTGTAACTTCCAGCATTAGAACCCACAAATCTAGAAACAGGAGGTACTGAGTGACTGTTTTCTGAGAGAAGAAGGGGTCTATGTGTATGTAAACACCCCTGGCTTCAGTGTTAGTGATGCAATCACAGCACCTGTGAAAATAAGAAATACACTGGGCAAGCCGTCACTTTACTGGCTTGATGAGAAGACAGAACATCTTAAATGTCCCTATATTTATCTTCACCTTACATTGGACAGCACACCCAACATGGTGGCACAATATAGAGCTGGCTCACCTGCGTGTGTGATGAAAATAAAAAGAGAGACAGTGATGGAAGAAATATGTTCCTTTTGTCTCATGAACTACTCCGCCCACAGAGCCAGGCAGAATCAACTAGATCTACCAAAATAAAACGGACAGGAGAGTGGCGAATCAGCGATGAATCCAGGAGGATACTGATGGGCAATTCATCACAATGAGTATTTGCTGGGCACCTACTCTTCACTTAGATGTCACGCTTTGCTTCATGTTGTTGATATAAATGTAGTGATGGTAGCTAATAGCTAATGTTCAGTGATATTAAGTGATCTACCCAAATTAACCTCAGTCTTTGCTGGAAGGACTGACATTTGAATCCAGGCTGATCTAAAGTCAGCCTTTTCCTCTTAACCTCTGGAACACACAATGTCATGTCACAAAAGAGAAAAATGATCTGGGGCTTTGGGATGCTTAATCTGAGGAGTACTGTACCTAATGCATTATTCATTCAAGATGTCTGCCCTCTTGCTCCATCCTACTCATGACAGTGGGACTCTCATAAAATGGCTGGCTAAGGAGCCACTGGAGAAGGAAATGGCAACCCACTCCAGTATTTTTACCCAGAAAATTATATGGACAGAGGAGCCTGGTGGGCTGCAGTCCATAGGGTTGCAAAGAGTTGGACACAACTGAGTGACTAACACACAAAGGGAGTAGTGTGCACCTTTTAACATGAAGCAGAGAGAGAGCAAGTGGTAGGAAAAGTAATTTTAAAACTGAGGGTCCAAAGACGTGCAGTGAAGCCCCAGACTTACTTTTCAATCTTACTGTAGAAAGGATGGATATTCTGTTAGTCCAGACACCTGACGCACCCAATGGGAATGCAAGTTTCTGGGGCTTTGTCCTGTACCCCTAGAGTTTAACCAGCTCTCTCCCAATCTGGGTAACTTCCTATAGGTTTCCTCCCTGCCAGCTAGGAGATATGGGAGTCCTAAGGATTCTCTCCAAAGGTGGTATACCTGGAGATGTTAAGCCTCCATTTAGAGTCAGGACTGAAGCCAGGGAGGAGTGGCTATCTGCTTGCTTATCTTCACGGTTCCTATCCAGCACCCAACAGTGGAGGCTCCATCCAATTTCTGGAACATTTGCCTGTGACTGACTGATTTGTGAGCCTCAGGTGGCAGGTCCTCTTTCAGCCATCCTGTCCAGCAGGCATCACCAGGGGGCCTTAACACCCAGCCCAGCCAGGTGCAATCGCCCATCCATTCGCACACGGGATAGATGATTAACATCTTATAACCACTCGCTCTGTCATTACATATTATACCAACTCACAGAGGGTTTTCCCACTCGTTATGCCCTCAGCTCTCACTGCGGTTCTTACTGGGCCCATTTCGCAAAGCTGAGTGGTTTCCTCATGGCCACTGCTGATCACCAGCCTCCAATTCTTCAGCAAACTTCTCACTAATATCACTCACCTGTTAGTTTAATATTTTTCTTCCTTGGCCCATTAGTATTTTCTTGAATAATTTAGCCTTGAGATAGTCGGAGACTAGTGGTTAGCAAATTTTCTCATCTGACATGATCTACATTTATTTATTTGCTCACATCTAAATATAGAGAAGGCCCTGCTCTTAAGAGAGCTACAATCTAGCGAGGCATATCAGTCATAAACATACGAGCAGTTTACAGGCATTCACTCATTTATTTAAAAAACGTTCATTACCCAAAGCCTGCTGGGGACTGTTCTAGAAATGAGGAATAGAGAGACGCTCAAAGCAGCTTCCTGCTCCTCTGATGCTTGTGGTCTCTTGGGGGCAGAGGGGGAGAAAGATAAATTGTAGATAAACCCATCGAGAAAAAATCTCAGATAGTCATTAAGCTCTAGAAGAAAAACGTTAAAAGGAATGAAAGAGAGTGTGATGGGAGAGGAAGATTAGCCATTTAAGAAGAGAGAGGATGCCTACTGTACCGCACAGGGAACTCTAGTCAATACTCTAATGGCCTGTACGGAAAAGAACCCTAAATAAGAATGGATACATGTATATGTATAACTGAATCGCTTTGCTGTACACCTGACTAACACAACATTGTTAATCAACTACATGCCAATAAAATTAAAGAAAAAAAGAAGGGTGTCATGGAGTAAGGTGATGACTTGTGAGTTGGGGGCTCCATGAAGAGAAGTTGTCAATCATGCCAAGATCTCAGGGTGGAGGGTAGCGAATGCATGGCTATGGGGCAGGAACAGGCATGAAGCATTGGAAGACAAGAAAGGAGGCCCATGTGGCTGAAACAAACTGAGGAGAGTAGAGGCCACACAGTCACTTGGGCAAGCAGGAACCAGGTCACAGAGGGCCTTAGAAGTGTGGTAGGCTTAACATGGAAGAGTGTAAAAACTTGGACCAGGCTACAAGCCATGGGACTCCTGAACTGTGAGTCCGATAAGCCTTCAGAGGAGAGGGAGATGGTGGTAGGCTGAGGCAGTCCAGGAAAAGTCTCTAGTGTTTACAGGAAGAGCAGTATCTGGTGGGAAGCATGGCGGACATTCCAAGTCTGGAGTCAACATGGTTGGCCTGGAGACAGGAACTGACATGGTGTGTGTGTGTAGGTATGTGTGTGAGTACGTGTATATACATGAGTGTTGGGGAGTGAGGGCTACCAGGAGAAAAGACAACGTTTAACGACCAGAAGAAAGTGGAAGATGACTAAGCAGTTGTATTAGGAAAGTCAAATATTCAAGGCAGCGTCTGTTTAGGGCCAGATGAACACTTTCACTCAGAAGCAATGTCAGGTTCCAGAGCTCCTCTGAGGTATCTCTAAAGTTCTGACATCTGAAATCCTTTATCCCCTGTTATTTATATTCCAAAAGAGACAGCCTACCATGGAGGACCCATTGAACTGCAAAGGTTAGGAAATTAGAGTTGTTGAATCCATCCCTACCCCTAGCCTTGCATTTAACATAAATGAACAAACTGAGGCCCAGAAAGAGGAAGGGATGGGCTCACACACAGATAGTGTTGGAACGGTGCCTAACTGTGAGAACAGGGAAATCTAATCACAGGAGGACATCTGAGCCACTGGGAAGCCTTCACAGTACCTGTCTCTCCAATTACATCGCATACCATCTCCCCACCCTCCAAATGATCACGCACAGGGAGTGTTAGAGCTGTTGCGACGTCCGTGGTTCTCCCTGACTCCTTACCAAGAACCAGCAGGTAATCCATCCTACAGGAATCTCCTGTGGAGTGGGGGGAGGAACTGCCAGTCCTCTTTCTGGTCCATTTCTCCTGGCAGGTCTGCCCTACTCTATGGGCCACAGGCTTAGAGGTCCCTCCATCAGATGGTGCAAAGGAGGAGAACTGGGGTCACTGCTTCTGAACTTGGAGGACTCCTTTACACATGTGGGACCCACATGTGGATGTTAGCTATGAACAGGTTTGGAAGGACTGAAACAAGAAGGAAAAAAACAAAAGCCTCTGAATGGAAACCTAACTGCAGAAAATGAATCCATTTCCAAACTTTTTACCCTCTTCTCACCTTTACCAGCCTCCTCTGCTAAGCCTGCTGCCAGTGGCACTGATCTATTTCATTCATGATTCTCACAGGGTCTTGGAGGTCATTTAGTCCTGATCTGTTCTCACTACAGGAAATGAAAGTTCATTTGGAGGGTGGGGAGATGGTGTGCAATGTGACTGGAGAGATATACACCATGAAGGCATCCCAGTCACTAAGATTTACACCTATGATCAGATTTCCCTGTTCCCTAGGCTACAGTTCCTCCTATTATTACCCCTCCCCAAAATTTAAAGAAATTGGTACTTTTAACTGATAAGTTACCCAGAAAGGTCTAATACAAAGATTATTTACTGGCTATTTATACATGAATGTGAAAAATGTGTAACTTGCTGTCCACCTGAGAATTTATGCAAAAACAAATTTTGAGCAGGAATACAGTTGAAGATTCTCATGGATTCCAGGAGAGATTTTGATATAGTTAAGATGAGATGCTATATCCTACGTGCATGTTCCTAATCTATTGACAAGTGAATGGTGCTTCTGTTTGAAACAAATTTCTAAGCATTGCAGGTCAAGAACTTCACTCAACTCATAGTATGAGGTCACAGAAAAGCAAATATTAAGAGCAATATGATTCATAGATATGTTTTTGCTTAACAAGCAGTATCTTTAAAAACTGCATGTGAGTTCTTTCAGAGAGGAATGCTCTCTTACAGTTAGCTACTGCTCTTGCTTTTCCATATAGCATATTCCCAGGCCTTTTCACTCATGCCAGTTACCCACATGACTCCCAGAGGCATTTGAGTTTGTGAATCCTCCCATTGCACATACTGAATTTAACTTTAAACACATATGAGGACCCACTATGGGTTGGGCACTGGAGGAGACATAAAAAGGATTAAAAGATTTATTCATTCATTCATTCAATGATCACTGGGTGCCTGCCATTTTCTAAGTACCAGGGCTACAACTCAGGTCCCTGGAGGGAAGACAGATAGTAAATCACAATAAGGTGTGATGAGTGTGACAGGTGGAGAAGTACAGGAATGAATATACAGTACAAGGCAAACATCTACCTTCAAGTACTTTGAAAAGCCAAAATGCTTACTTCAATAAAAGTACTACACATGAGAAAGTCAGAACAGTACTAGTCAGTGCTTAAAGGAGCAAGATGCTCCTCCAATTCGGTCGGGAAGCTGTCAAAGAACATTGTGTGGGAGACGGAACATTTCAGCTGATCCTTGAAGGGTGGTTGAATTTCTACTTTTGGCAAAAGTGTTGGGAAAGGCCATTCTAAGCAGAAACACTGCATGTGCACAGGCGAAAAAGCAAGAAGGCAGAAGATATTTGGTTAAAAGGTTGCAACAGTCACACCAGCTGTCATGAGCGTTAGATACTCTGCGAAACACATCTTGCGCATCATCTTACTTATTGCTCACAATTGTCCTCAGAACCACACCATTAAAGTGCCCATTTAGAAAAGGGTAGTTCAAATGAGGCTCAGAGTATAATTACTTATCCAAAGTCATCCATCTAAAAAAAAAAAAATCAAAAAATGCAGAGCTGGGAATCACATCATGCCAAGTCACTTCAGTTGGGTCCAAATCTTTGCGACCTTATGGACTTATCCTGCCAGGCTCCTCTGTCCATGGGATTTTTCAGGCAAGAATACTGGAGTGGGTTGCCATGCCCTCCTCCAGGGGCTCTTCCCAACCCAGGGATCGAACCCACATCTCTGACGTCTCCTGCATCAGCAGGCAGGTTCTTTACCACTAGTGCCAGCTGGGAAGCCCCAAGAATCACATCAGCATCTGTCAAATTCCAGAATATGGGGACTGATCAATGAAATCCTCTGTCACCAGGCCATGGTATATCTACACGTGATTTGTGACAGGGAGTCCTTAGAAGATCTGGGGGCTACTCTCATACTTACCCTGGAAAAGTTGCCTAACCTGGAAATGTTTATTTTCTTCCAAAGCATGCTGAGAAAAGAGAATCAACTGTTCTTTCCTCTCCGTGCCTCTGCTGCTAACATTTCTCTGAAACTTCAGGTCCGAGGAGAGTAATTAGCAGCCTGGCCTGTCTGGGAGAACAGCTGAATTACTTGACTTCAGTATTTGATGCCAAGTGAAGGTGTAGCTGACAGCTTTCTCTCCTCTGGGGAGAAGGAGCTGTGGAGGAGCCTGGATCTATTGGCAGAAACTATAGGGGGAAAATGCCCTTAGAAATTCAAGCTGAAAAAAAGATCTGGGGAAAGCAGAAGGACCAACTAAGGTAGTAAATGCTTCAATAAACTTTGATAATAGCAACCTGAAAAATCTTGCATGTTCGGTTTGTTCCATAAACCTCTTAGTAATGAGATGAATAAAGATTTCTTGCCTGGAAATGTAACTGGTAGATACACAGATGGCAATGCATTGTCAGTAACTCATGGAAAGACAGTGGCAGGTTGTGGCTTGAGCCTCCGGACAGTCACTACCGGTTGTGTGGCCCTTGGGCACACTGTATATATGTTCTTGGGCGTCTTTGACACAGGATTGTAACTTCCCACTTTAACACACTGGCCAATCTTAACAAAGGGTCAAGGGGATGACGAAGGATAAGATGGTTGGATGGCATCACCCACTCAACAGACATGTGTTTGAGCAAGCTCTAGGAGACAGTTAAGGACAGGGAAGCCTGGCGTGCTGCAGTCCATGGGGTTGCAAAGAGCTGGACACGACTGAGCGACTAAACAACAACAGTTGATAAATGCTGACTTCCGTGGCCTACATATCGATGTCTTCAGGGAATGGGGCACGTTTGAAAAAGTTTATTTAACATTATAACATGGTTTCACATGGGAATATAATTACATTCACTGAGTTTTTTAATACATGGAAATAATGCTTTAAGAAATCTTTTGGGGGACTCCCCTGGTGGTCCAATGGTTAAAACTCTGTGATTCCACTGCAAGAAGCACAGGATCAGTCACCGGTCAGAGAAATAAGGCCCTACAAGCCATGTGGTGAGGTTAAAAAAAAAAACCTTTTTGCCTCAGCAGATGCTCAGTTCCACAGGAACCAAGCAACTTCCTCATTGGGTCCATGCATCCATTTTAGTGGGGGTGTATCAAAATCTCTAGGGGAGGGAGAGTGGCACATGGACTTTTCTCATTCTAAAGAGACACAGGTCATTTCTACTGTGTTGTTAGGATCAGGTGAGTGGAGGCAAAAATTCCCCATAAATTTAGTGTTGGATGTGTGTACAGAGTAATGCTATTACCCACTCTTCACCACCGTTGTTCATTTAATTGCACATCTAAGAACTGGGACAGTCTTTTAGTCCACTCAAGAGATGATCCAAGGTGGTCAGAGCTGTGGCCTGTGTCTACTGAGTAGAGCAAGGTAGCTGAACCATACAGTGGACAGAAACATCATTCCAGACTTGTGAACACTGTTCTCTAGTCAATCGAATAAACAGGTGGTAGACAAGGGCATTAATGATTCAAAATTGTTTCAGAATGTATTTGGAAGATGAGTGATGTGAATATATGCAACTTTTATTTCTTGTCTTCAGGTTAGCTCTCCCTATAAAGCACCCATTCCCAATATTAAGTATCTATAAATGCCAGCTGTTCATTGCCTGGTCACATCCAAATTCAAGGCTGTAATTTTCACCTTCACCTCATTCTGTCCCTCCTCTTGCATCCCGTCTCAGTGACGGTGCTGTTGTACACTGAGTCACCCAGAAGGAGATCAAGAGGCTCCTGGCTCTTCTTTTCCCCTTACCCATATCTTTGATTTGTCACCAAGACAACCCTCCCAACAGCCAAGGCTGGTAGTACTGACAGAAGCTCCCAACTGCCCTCTACACCTATGCTGTCCCTGCCACCAAATCTGTCCCCAGTTCTGCCACCAAAATCAACATCTCACTTCCCCAGAGGTCCAGTGGTTGAGAATCCGCCTGCTGATGCAGGGGACATGGGTCCGATCCCTGGTCCCAGAGGATTCCACCTGCCACAGGACAATTAAGCCTGCGTACCACAGCTAGAGAGCAGCCCCTACTCGCCGCAACCAAAGAGAGCCCGTGCACAACAACGTGCAGCCAACATATGAACAAATAAATACATCATTTTGTAAAAAGTCATCATCTTCAATCACTAAGCCACCCCACTTTATTGCTCACAGGGAAGTCCAGGCATCACAGGTAACATTCAAGGCACAGCAGAGGCTGACCCTCTCCTATCACACTTGTCCTTCCACACCCCACCTGAATCCTGCTTCAAACCCACACCCAAGTTCTAAGCCATGGCTAGATCTCCCTTCTGTACTCTCTTGCTTCTACACTTCAGAGGAAGCTGGTCACTTTGTCAGCAAAGCCTTCCTACTCTGTTTTCTTCCTCTTTCTTTTTGTTTTAAAAGAAATATTGAATTCCAATGTTTTGTACCTGAAACTAACGTAGTAATGTTGGTCAATTATATCTCAAAAACAAACAAACAAACAAATTCACAGAAAAAGAGATCAGATTTGTGGCTATGAGAAGTGGGGGTTGGAAGAAGGAGGAATTAGGTGGAGGCAGTCAAAAGGTACAACTTTCGGTTATAAGATAAAGAAGTACTAGGATGTAACGTACAACATGATAAAGATAGTTAACACTGTTTATGTTATACATAAAAGTTGTTAAGAGAATAAACAAAAGAGTTCTCAATACAAGGAAAAAGTGTTTTTATCTATTTCTTTAATATTGTTTCTATATGATGATGGATGTTAAGCCTATTGTGGTAATAGTTTCATTATGTATGTAAGTCAAATCGTTACATTGTACACCTGGAGTTTATACAGTGCTGTGTGTCAATTATATCACATGGAGTATAATCTATAACAATACAGAATCACTATACCATACACCTGGAATTAATATGGCATTGTAAATCAACTATAGTTCCATTTCTCAACAAGGGACATGGAAAAGAAGTAGAATGATGGAAGTAGATTTTTTAAATTTTTATTTTATGTTGGAATATAGTTGATTAACAGTGTTGTGTTAGCTTCAGGTGCACAGCAAAGTGATTCCGTTATACATACACATATATCTAATCTTTTTCAAATTCTTTCCCCATGTCTGTTTTCTTTTTCTTCACCCTTCCCTCTCTCTATTTAAGACTCTGAATCATCTCTCAGGGCCAAGTTTAGATCTAGTCCCCATCAACAGACCTTCTTGGACCTTCTACCCGCAACCCCATCAACACTGGCTTCCCCCGCCCCCACTGTATCCCTTATTATGCAGCTCTACATGAGCGAGATTTGTATGCATGACTGTCTCCCCCTACCTGGGACTGACGGCTCCTCTGGGGTAAATGCCCGTATCACACTCATCCACGGATCTTCTTCCTCTCACCTCCTCCCTCCTCACCCTCTCCTCCAACCCAGGCATCTGAGTGCATTTCACACAACAGACACCCCAGCTAAGCTTGTTCACCAGAATCCATTAACTTGTACTCTGTTTTCTTGGCAATGGCTGATGGACTCCTCGGGGCTGAATAAAAATTTTAGCTAACATGATGTTGGATAAAAACGTTAACTGTTTTTCTCATATGCCTTTTAGAAATCTTTTGCTGTATTCCATCACTCCACCTCCACCTGCTAATCTCTTAAGGAGCTTGAGGTTTCAGGGAAGGGGCAACTGATTGACTTTTCTTCCTCTTTCATATTCCCAGTCAGTTCTCTCTTCTCCATTGCCATCACCAGCACCTTCACTGAGTTCACCTTTGAGGTTACTGTTCGAGGGTCCTGAGATCAGAACGTCTGAGTTTTAATACTAGTTGTGCTGATAAACAGACCTTGAGTGAGTCAATTACTCTCTCTGGGTCTCAGTTTCCTCAACTGTAAAATAAAAATATCAGTGTTGCCCATTTCAGAGAGAGGTTCCGGAGGCCTGATGGGTGAGCAGGGCACCTTGGGAAAAGAAAAGCAAAGGCACATCTTGAGAACCAGGTAATCTATAAACCTGCCAATGACACCTGCTGTCTGCTTTCAGCCCCATGCAGTTTGTGCCTGTAGATTGTAAGCTGAGTGAGGAAAGAGATGGTGTCTGCTCCTGGCTCCTGACACACAAGAAGAGCATAAATAAGCTTTGCAAAGCAAAGCCCAGCTCTGGAATTCTGCAGCAGCCCAGAGATCCAGCCCTGCACATCAAAGCCCTGTGGAAAACTAATGATCTCTCCTCTGTAGCCCTGCAGAGCAGATCCTGGCTGGTGAGAGCTCTCTTCATTCTCCACATGCCCCTAGCTCCCCCTCTCTGCCCACCCACCCCCTGTCTTCCAGCCAAGCCACTGTGTCTCCGGCTCTGTTTATTATTGCCTGGGTCCTTCTCTGCACTGCTGCTGAGGCACTGTCTTTGATGAGTTTAGCCTGAAAGGTGATTCAGGCTAAAGGTGATTCAGAAATGAATTGCATTGTGATTTAAGTCCATGGCAGTCCTCCTCCGTCATCACGTTTGTAAGAGGCTTCATAATAGCTTTAGGGTCTTGGTGTCAGAATCAGGGATTCTAGCGGTTTCAAGATAGATAAATACTACAGCCAAATGCACAAGCAGACAGTGGTGTTGTGAGTTAGAGGTGAGGATTCAGGTGCCGGTGCTATGAGCCAGTCATGCCTCCATCCTTTTTATCTGTTTTTTTGTTGTTCTTCTGTTGTTGCTAAGTTGTGTCTGGCTCTTTTGCAACCCCACGGACTATAGCCCACCAAGCTCCTCTGTCCATGGGATTTCCCAGGCAAGAATTCTGGAGTAGGTTGCCATTTCCTTCTCCAGGGGATCTTCCCCACCCAGGGATTGAACCTGAGTCTCCTGCTTGGCAGGTGGATTCTTTACCACTGAGCCACCAAGGAAGCCCCTCTTTATCTTCAGGCTGATAGAAATCAAAAGATGAAACATAACTCTGTTTTGTTGGGCTGGAGAAGGAAAATGCTACCCACTCCAGTATTCTGGCCTAGAGAACTCCATGGACTGTATATAGTCCATGGGGTCGCAAAGAGTCTGACACAACTGAGCCACTTTCACTCACTCACTCACTCACAAGATATATTGAAGGGACTTCTCTAAATGGAAAAGAAGGGGCCTCAGCTAGAAATACGAAAATTACAAAAGGAAAAATCTCACTGTTGTGTTGTGGAACAAGCACTAGAAAATGGAGGCTTCTTTAACCTAGCCTTAGTTAACATCCATACTCTTATCAGCCTTGTGATCTGATGAAAGAGAAAGTTCAAAATGTTGTTGGGAAAGAGAGAAGTACCAAAGGCAGAAGAGACAGGGGTTTACAGTGACTGGCAGGGAAGAGCTGGTGCAGGATCTGGGAGGCCTGAGGCTTGGACCTGATTTAATCATCACACCGTATGCTGAGGGGTGGTAAGGGCTACGAAAGTGGGAGGGGACGAAGGGGGTGGACTCAATAAGGATGGGATGAGTACTGACAGGAAAGAAAGGAGGCAAGTGGTTTTCCCAAAAGATTCAGAAATGATGAGCATTGAGGGGAGCAAGGATGATGGCTCCTTGAGCACCAAGAAGAGGTCCCATTCCCATCACTTTTAAACAGTCTTATTGATGTATAATTTACATGCCATAAATTTCACTCATTTAAACTGTATATCCCATGACACTTTAAGCTAATAAATTGTGACTCTGACAAGATTTAGGGAAAGTAGTAAGAAGCAAAGACCGTGAGATGGGTACAGGAGGTTGATAGAGGGACAAGCCTTTTTTTTTTTTTAAACTGTCTCTACTCCCCCAAAAGCTAATAGTTCAGCCCTCATTGGCCCCTCCTCCTCCAGGCCTGCTCTTGCCTGCAGGTTCTCTGCACGATGTCAGAATGTTGCTCTTAGTCAGCTCACAGGATGTTCTTACAGCTCCATGCTGGAAATCCCTTTGGGAAGCCCATGGAAATCTGGGAGATTTAAGGTTTGTTCCACTTGAACTTTCTTCTGGACAAGAATCTCTGGATGCAATCAAAAGGTCTGGGTTCTAGGCCAGTTTACAGTGTAAGCTGGGGAGCATTCTTCCCTTTCAGGTTCCCCATGTGAACAATGAGAAGATCAGACTGAGCAGGTTCCAAGTCCTTGCAAGTCTGCAAATATGATGTTGGATTGTTCCCTTCCTTTTGTCCTGAATATACAGACTGAACCCAGGAGGATGGTGAGGATAAAACGGGAGATGACAGCTGTGGTCCATGGGATGAATTTTTTCCCTGTGAAAAGCCAGCTACATACATGGGGAGAAGCCTGTATTACCTCTGTCCACCCTGCCTTAATAACATATACTCTTCACACACTGCCCAGGCAAGCAACTGTAAAAATACTCAGTAAGAATTCCGGTAAAGACAGATTGGGCCCTACTAAAAAGCACAAGAAGAAGGAAGAGCTCTGTGATGGCCAAGTGGGAAGAAAGGAGACTGCAGTCTGCCATGACTGGCTTAGATCAACTCTTTACATCCCCATGATGTCTGAGATTAAGATCTGAGTCTGTGCTTCCACATTCATCTTTCTATAAATGCCCTTCTTCTGATGAAACATTTATGTCCATCATCCAGAGACTAAAAACCAAACATCTCAACTCAATCTTCACAGCCCCTCAGAACACTACTGGCCAGACCTCTCTGCTTTGACTCCCATGATTGATCAATTGCTTCACTGATCAAACTGACTGATTAACTTACTTACCATATTTTTTAAATATCTGCCCTATGTCAGTCTCCCTGCTAGTTACTAAGAATCTGGATCCATGAATTAGGCATCAACATGATCTTTGGTACCTATTTATTTTCAGCCCAGCTTACTTGGTCTTTTGGGCCACTCTGCCTTCCCACTGGTAATTAAGTCTTGGACCTAAACCCATTCTACCTCAGGCTTCATTTTCAGTGTTAACCACAAAGTCCACTCAGGCAATGGCATTAACAATCTAGAAGAGCATCAAAAAGAAAAACTCATTTTCTCTAACAGCACATGACAGAACCTCTACAAGTCAAAATATCACATCTTCCCTGTATTCTCTACTTTGTATACATTCTGGGAGACATCCAAATACTCCCTTTTCCTGTGCACAAATGAGCAGCTGTGGAATCAGCAGGGATTACCAGTCTTCCTTCTTGCTGAAGGAGTTGCATGGGAGCAGGACTGGTCACATTGGGGTGATTACTTGCTTCAGATGTATAATGAATGGTATCCTGTTGGGAATAGCTTGACAGCAGCTGACAGCACTTGGCAAAGCATTTTTCATGAACTATGGTGTGAAATCACCACTATGCCAAGAGCAGAGTCTTTATGAGCAACTGGAGATCACGGACTAGAGAAAATAATTTTGTGTTGCAGAATGGGGTTTTACAGAGAACATGCAGTGGAGGGAACCCAAGGTCCCAGAGCCGTCTTTGTTCTGCCATTTGCTAGTCATAAGGCCTTGGTTAACTCCATTCGTCTCATGATGCCTCCTCTAAGAAGCATTCCTTACCCACTCCTTCCCACCGTCTGATCAGGTGGACCTCCTGTGTGCTTAAGTAGTGTCTATGTTCTTCAGTTGTCACACCATAACATAATAGTTATACAAATACCTCCCTCTCTCACTATATCTTGTAAGTACAGTGGCGTGATTAAGGATACAATTATCAGGCAGCCATGGTTGCAATTCATTGTTCTGCTGTCTTCCAGCTGTGTGAAATAATATCCTTTTCAGAAGGCTGCTGTAAGGATTAAGGATATATAAAGCAAGTAACACAGAATATAGCTTAAAGCTAATAAAGCTGCTGCCTTTTATTTTTGTCTGTATTCTATAGCCATAAGGCAAGACAATGCCTGGTACACACTGGCAAACCTGTGGTGGTAACGATGGTGATGCAATGATGGTGGTGGGGGTGACAATGCTGGTGATGAATGATATGGTGATGATGGTGGTGGTGATGAGTAACATGATGGTGATGATGCTGGTGATGAATAATGTGGTGACTGTGGTAATGAGTGATATGATGGTGATGATAATAGACATGAGTGATGCGGGGATGGTGGTAGTGATATTGTAATGATAGCAGCAGTGGTGTTATAATGGGGATAATGGTGATGCAGTGATGGCAATGATGCTGATGTTGTGATGGTTATAGTAATCATGTGTAAGGATAATGAAATAGGCAGCTAACACTGAGAGCTTAATGCATGTCAGGCACTGCACTATGTACTTGCATATATCTGATTTCATCCTCTTGATATCTTCCAGATACTAGTATCCTCTTTCTTTAAGAGAATGAAATAAGGTTTCAGAAGTTTAGTAATATGCCTGAGATCCTATATTTAAGAAATTAAGACAAAGTCAGAATTTGGCACAAGCTGTGTGATATCACCACATAGATGCAAAATACTCAACTATTGATTATTTGGAGAAAGGAAGGAAGGAAAGGAGGGAGGGAAGAAAGAATCGGTTTGGTTTTTGATCTTAGGATTTTTTTTCTGAAAATGAATATAGTAATCCTTGCTTTTATGAAAATCAAATGAAATAAAGGATATCAAACCCCCTGAAAACCATCTAATCCTCTCTGTGTATAGAGATCAAATTGACATTGTGCTCTGAGACATGACTGACATTGTGAATTCTGTAAAAAATTTTATATACAAACATATTGCCTCGGAACTTCCCTTATGATCCAGTGGTTAAGACTTTGCCTTCCAGTGGGGGAGTGTTTGATCCCTGGTCCCGGAGTTAAGATCCCACATGCCTTGGGGCCAAAAATCCAAAACATAAAATAGAAGCAATATTGTAACAAATCCAATACAGACTTTAAAAATGGTCCACATCAAAAAAGTCTTTAAAAAATCATAGTGTCTGTCAATAAGTTTTTTTTTAACTTCTTCTTTTACAAACAAACAAACAAGACCAAATGAGCATCAGCAGCAGCTCCATAATCACTCAACCACTCAACAAATATTCAACTCTGGGCACTGGGAGTATAGTGAGCAAACCAGACTGAAGTGCCCGCCCTGAAAAAAGTGCTGAAGAGCTGACCCTTGGGGCATGGGGATTAGGGGTATCAATCCCTTCCACAGCCAAAAAGTCACATATAACTTCTGAGTCCTCCAAAACTCAACTCATAATAGCCTAGTATTGACCAGAGCTTAAACAACTGATTAATACACATTTTGTATGTTATATTTATTATAAATATATAATTATATACAATATATATTCTCACAATAAAGTAAGAAAATGTTAGTAAGAAAAGCATTAAGGAAAAGGTATATACAGGTATTTATCGAAAAAAATTCCCATATAAGTGGACCCACCCAGTTCAAATCTGTGTTGTCTGAGAGTCAACCATATTATAAATTTCAAAGTTGCTCAGAGACAAGATCCTAATTGTTCTCACCACAAAAGAGCATTGGTAATTAGGTGAGGTAACAGAGGTTTTAACTAATACCACAATGGTAATCATACTGTAATATATAAAAGTGTCAAATCAATGCACTGTACACATTAAACTTAATACTAAGCTATATACCAATTATATCTCAATATAATATAAAATTCCTTGTTCTCATGCAGCCCTCAGTCTAATGACAGACAAGAGTATAAACAAGAAGGATATACAGTGTTATAGTGGAAAATAAAGCATGGAGGGACTAGGGAATGTGGGATTGGGGGGTGGCATCCTTTTAAATAAGGGAGTCAGGGAAAGCCTCTGATAAGTTAGCATTTGAGCAAGGCCTGGAGAAGGTGAGGCCTTCTCACAGCTTCAGAGGGAGCTGTGCTGGGGAAGAGTGTTCTATATCCCAGAAGACAGTTTAAAAGTAAAATTAAGAATATTCAGAAACAATGAGGTCACTGCAAAGCAAATGCTGGGAATGAGCTAATGCCGGAACCGCAAGGTATGTTTCCAGTGGCATAATGAAAGGTGGAATTCAGTGTTTCCCCTAGTAACCTCCCAGCACTGGTCCTGAAGCCTCAGGCAAGATGTGATGTCATGGGAGGAGAGACCATTATTGTAGCATGGTTCCCTGGGCAACAGGCCGTGGGCTGGAGAGAAGTGATGTCTACTCACCACTCAACCATCCATGCACAAGAGGATGCTAGATGGCTCACCTGAACCCATGGCTTTCTCACTCCTCTTAGTGGGGAAAGAAAATCAGGGCTTCTCACCACATCGAAAGGAACAGGATTAGTCCAGCCCAGCTCCACAGGGGTCTATAATGAGATCAACACTGTTTATTAAAACCTATAATGATATGAAATGAAGCTAGCCATATACTATTCAGATTTATGGTTGATGCCAAATTACACAGAATTACAAGCCCAGGAGAAGATGTTGAGAGAAATTATCAACTGGAATGAAGTGCTTAGAGGAATAGGTAAACAGTCCAGGGAAGATTTTTAATTTAGATAAACCTAAGAAGAATCTCTGGAAGGTTCCAAGGTCAGGAGAAGAGAGAGATAAAAATAGCTACTCAGGTGGAAGAGACACAGAAAGGGTTCTGGGAAGGTTGTCGGTGGCAATGAGACCAATATCACGATAAATTCAGAGGAAATGAAGTCACTGGAAAATATGACTTCTCTGGAAATCCACAGAGTCATGGGATAGTATGTGGAGACTATCAGCCCCCAGACTGAGAGCTTAGGGGCTGGAGTTCAAGTCAACCAGGAACTGGCTCTGGGACTGGGGAAAACCTTTTGATATTTCTGATCTTTAGCTTCCTCTTCTGCAGTGATCTATGATGTGGCTCTTAGCCCAATATCATTGGTGCTCTTACATTTAAGAGGATGTCATGAGCTCTGAGGAGACTCAACTCATTCCAGCAGACCTGGATGGGACTAGTAAAAGATACAGGCTCGTGGCAGGAGCCTGTATGGACAAAGCTCCAGGCCTCCTTAGAGACACTGAAGGAAGTTTAAAGGTTGCAGAATCAAGAAAGGATGGTGGATATGAAGGTGTAGTATAACTGGGCTGTACTGAGACTGCAGAGATAATAAAAGGGAAGACTGAGCTAAAATAGTTCAGAGGTGTAGGTAATGCAGGATGATGGTGGTGCTAAGTAAGACAAACTATAGGCTGGGTGTTTTTCAGGAAAGAGGTGACATTTCGGTGACTTTAAGATGGTGTGGCAGTCTAAGATGCATGGACAGCTATGTTCTGGACCATATGGACCAGCCACGTATCCATTTCAGAATCTGCCAAAGGAGATTTGCAAAGAAGAGCATCTCAGAGAAAGAACGTCAAGCTCATCACAGTTGCTCAGGTCTTTGGTTAATTCATCACTTCAGCAATGTGGGAGCTAAAAACATGCTAAGCTGGGTCTACAGGGGTCAGCAAACCTTTTCTGTAAAAGGCCAGATGGTAAATATTTTTGGCTTTGTAGATCACAGGATCTCGGTTGCAACTATTCAACTCTGCTGTTGGATAGTGAAAATAGCCATAGACTATACGTAAATGAATAGGAATAGCTGTATTCCAGTACAACTTTTACAAAAGGAGGCAGCCTGATTCAGCCTGAACACCATAATCAGTGAACTCATGTTTAAATGCATGATGGTCCCACCTCATAGCCAATGTGTTCTCATCTGTATCCTGAAATCTGTTCCCTTTTATGAATAATTTTTTCCCATCACAGAAGAGAGTGAAGATGGAAAAGCCCTTCTCCAGTAGGTGTTCTAAAGAATGGAATCACTTGTTGAGCCATGTGTCACTAGAAATATATTTCAACATGACAAAAATCCCAGGTTCAACATGGTTATTGGTTTGTGAGGATCAATCTATAGAACATTAGATGCTTGCATGAGTGATGTGTTTGAGACAGATTCACCAATGTGGAGGCAGGTATTCACTTCCTCCAGTGAGGAAGAGTTGTAGAAATAGACTCTCAAGCTGAGAGGAGAGATATTTGAAGGAACATCAGGGAAAAGAGACAGGAAAGTAAGATGGATGAAAGTCATAAGGAATTCTGTTATGGCAGGTTGTAATGATGCATCGGGTGCTTTATAGTTTAGAAAATATTTTAGGAAGGACTTTCTTGACTTACTTATCAGAAGATGAAAGGGCATTTCAAATAGGTACCCCAAACATAGAGGAATGCAATTAATAAGTAGGCATAATGATAAGTTATACTTACAATAATGCAACAGTAATTCATCCAGTAGCAACCAGTGGTAAGGCACGATGCCAATGCTTCAGTTCAGTCGCTCAGTCGTGTCTGACTCTTTGCGACCCCATGAATCACAGCACGCCAGGCCTCCCTGTTCATCACCAACTCCTGGAGTTCACTCAGACTCACGTCCATCGAGTCAGTGATGCCATCCAGCCATCTCATCCTCTATCGTCCCCTTCTCCTCCTGCCCCCAATCCCTCCCAGCATCAGAGTCTTTTCCAATGAGTCAACTCTTTGCATGAGGTGGCCAAAGTACTGGAGTTTCAGCTTTAGCATCATTCCTTCCAAAGAAATCCCAGGGCTGATCTCCTTCAGAATGGACTGGTTGGATCTCCTTGCAGTCCAAGGGACTCTCAAGAGTCTTCTCGAACACCACAGTTCAAAAGCATCAATTCTTCGGTGCTCAGCTTTCTTCACAGTCCAACTCTCACATCCACACATGACCACAGGAAAAACCATAGCCTTGACTAGACGGATTTTAGTCGGCAAAGTAATGTCTCTGCTTTTGAATATGCTATCTAGGTTGGTCATAACTTTTCTTCCAAGGAGTAAGCGTCTTTTAATTTCATGGCTGCAATCGCCATCTGCAGTGATTTTAGAGCCCAAGAAAATAAAGTCTGACACTGTTTCCACTGTTCCCCCATCTATTTCCCATGAAGTGATGGGACCAGATGCCATGATCTTCGTTTTCTGAATGTTGAGCTTTAAGCCAACTTTTTCGCTCTCCTCTTTCACTTTCATCAAGAGGTTTTTTAGCTCCTCTTCACTTTCTGCCATAAGGGTGGTGTCATCTGCATATCTGAGGTTATTGATATTTCTCCCGGCAGTCTTGATTCCAGCTTGTGTTTCTTCCAGTCCAGCGTTTCTCATGATGTACTCTGCATTCAGGCCTCACTAAATCTTCACATCAGCCAAGGGAAGCACATATGAGAAGCATTGTACAGGTGAAGAAACTGACAGTCAAGCTTGGTAACTGACCCAAGGAAACACAATTCATACTTGGTGCCAAAGCTCAGCCCTGAATTCACATCCAGCCCCACAGCTAACCCCTTAGTGGCCACACTTTCCTACTCCATGGCTATAGCACTCCTTCATTAGTTGATATGTTCAAGTGACAACTCAGTGTTTGGATGACTTGAGTGACCTACAAGGATCCTTTAAATCAAACTTTCATTGTGGTTGAAGGGCAGAGAACTAAATTATCAAAATGTATAAACAGAGATAGAGATCAGAATGTAATATCCACAGAGGCAAGGTCCTTATATGTTTTATCCACAGTACTATTTCTACCATTCAGTTGTGTCTGATAAATATTTGAATCAATAAATCAATGCCTAAACACTTGGGATTATTTCTCTTTTAGTATTAAAAACCTCATAACCATTTAGCCCAACAATTTTACGCCTCATACTTCTCTCTCTTTTAGGCTAATACCCTGGGCATGGTAGGCATTTAATATTAGCCAATGATGAAGAATAACAGCTAACTCTGAATATGTCGAGTGCTATACAGCTACAGAGGGCTTCCCAGGTGGCTCAGTGGTAAAGAATCCACCTGCCAGTGCAGGAGATGTGGGTTCAATCCCTGGACCAAAAAAGATCCCCTGGAGAAGGAAATGGCAACCCACTCCAGTATTCTTGCCTGGAAAATTCCATGGACAGAGGAGCCTGGTGGGCTACAGTCCTTGGGTTACAAAAGAGTCAGACATGACTGAGTGATTGAACAACAACAACAGCAATATAACTACAGTAATCAACTGCAATTAACCACTTCTTATCCCCTCCAGCTTCCATGACAGATGCATCTACTACTTACTGTCTTTGTGTTGGGAGCTCAACCTTTTTCTATCCTCTTTATGGATCCACGGCAGAAAGTAAATCAGGGAGGAATATGCTAAAAATATGCTCTGATTTATAAATGGTACCTTGGTGGAAACCTTGTTGATTATATTAATAATGATGGGTTACTTGTAACACAGTTTACAGCTATTGACAGAAAAGCTGGTAAGACTTATATATGACTCCATGTGGCAGAGCTCAGACCTACAGGAAAATCAGGGTAAGAGCTGGGGAGATGTCATCACAGAACCATCCAAGAATGAATGGGCAGAGAGGCAAAGTCATGAGCTCCCAGACTTCAGATATACTGAAGCAGACATGACCAGGGGTGGGGTTTAGAGAGGACAGTTACGTTGTGGTCAGGCACATCATCACTAAAATCCCTTTAAAATATAAACTTCTTGGACTTTTTAAGTCCTGCCTCAGTTTACTATGACATTATCCTTTGGTAAACAAAACCTTTCTGTAAAACTTTTTATCAGAATGTAATAAATATCACTTGCTTAACTTTTTTCTCCTCCTTGAACAGTCTCAACCTTTGTCAGGACCCCAGTCTATGGAAGATGTATTTTTTCTTCCCCTGCTTTAAGAGTGCAATGATTTTTAACTAATAAAGTTCATTCTGTGTCACACAGCATAAGCTCATGAGTCCAGGCAAGAGAACTGCCATGACAATCGGTACTTAAGAATTAGTCCAGCACTATCTTTTCAATCCTGGATTGTGCTGGAATGACTTAAGGTGGGGTCTAGCCATGAGGGATTTTTAAAGTTGTCTTGATTCTGAAACACAGTACTGAAATGGGATGTGGTTATTTTATTTTCACAGTAGCCTGTAAGGTGAATGGTGTTATCCTAATTTTACTTAGAAGTAAACTGAAACTCAGAGACCAGGAGTCTGTGTGATTGGAGGTGTATCTGTAGCTGGGGGAAGGTCTGGGACTAAAAATCCATAATAGTTTTCTGCAGGTACAAAAATCTCCCTACTAGGCAACTTTTTATGCAACACGATAACTTTAGGACTTATTTGGAGATTGTTAATTATTGGTTATGTGTACAGGTTCATGTGTACTTATAATAAAAACAGTATTCTTTTAAAAATACATGAGTGATACGTTTATTGTGGGTAAATATAAAATACAGATAAGAAAAGGGGGAGAAAGTAAAGTATCATTATAAATTCTGAGATAACCCTTTTAATATGCTGATACAAATCATTTTAGACTTACTATCCACTTACTGGGTTTTTAAAATTAGTTCATAAGATTGGGATCAAGGTGGATGTAAAGGTTTTCACTCTTAAACATTCACTATCTGTATTATGAGCATCTTGCTGCTGCTGCTGCTGCTAAGTCGCTTCAGTCGTGTCCGACTCTATGCGACCCCGTAGACTGGACTATGCAGCCCACCAGGGTCCGCCATCCCTGGGATTCTCCAAGTAAGAACACTGGAGTGGGTTGCCATTTCCTTCTCCAATACATGAAAGTGAAAAGTGAAAGTGGGTAGACACTTTGTGCCTGTTAGGATGGCTATCACCAAAAAGACAAGGGATAACAAATGCCAACAAGGATGTGGAGAAAAGGGAACACTTGTGCGCTGTTGGTAGGAATGTCAGTTGGTACAAACACTATGGAAAACAGTTTGGAGTTTCCTCAAAAAGTTAAAAATAGAACTACCATATGATCCAGTAATTCCACTTCTGGGAATACATCCAAAGGAAAAGAAAACTCTATGTCAAAGAGACATCTACACCCCCATGTTCAGAGCAGCATTATTTACAGTATCCAAGGGATGGAAAAACCTAAGTGTCCACTAATGGATGAATGGATAAAGAAGCTGTGGCTTAATTATAAAATGGAATATTATTCAGCCATGGAAAAGGAGGGAAATCTCCATTTGTGACCATCTGAATAGATCTTGAAGGTATTACACCAGAGGAGATAAGCCAGACAGGAAATACAAACTCTGTGTGGCCTCACACTTGTTTGGTGAATCTAAACAAACAAACAAGCAAAAAAAAAAAAAAAAAAACCTCTTAAAAAAAGAGAACAGATTTGCAGTTAGCAGAGGCAGGGGGTGGGGTGGAAGAACTGGATGAAGGTGGTCAAAAGATACAAACTTCCAGCAAGGTAAACAAGATCTGTGGCTGTAATGTACTGTATGACATGATGGCTATAGTTAACACTGCTTTATGGTATTTGAAAGTTAACAGACTAGATCCTAAGACTTCTCATCACAAAAAAATAACATTCATTTTTTGTATCTATATGAGATGATGATGAATGTTAAATAAACTTATTGTAGTAATCATTTCACCACATATGTGAATATGTAAGTCAAGTCATTATTCTGTACACCTGAAACTTGTACAGTGCTGTATGTCAACTGTATATTAAAAAACAGAAAAACTTTTTTTTTAAATCAGATATTCCCCCTAGTTGATTATAGAATTCCTTTATGTACTAAAGCATAGTATGTTCAACAGAATCTTATTGTTAGATGTCTGACATCTGTGGGTTTTTAAAACAACGCACTTAAGTGAACAGCGTACAACTTACCAAAGCTCAAAAATGGAATGTTTAGGTAATAAGCAGTTCTGATGAACGCAAAGATGTAGCATTCAGGTAACCCCTCCTCAGCCTACTTGCATAACTGAGGTGGAACGTACACATTAATGACCCCCCCCCCCCCATTCATATCTCTGTTGAATGACAAGTGTGACCAGCACTCTGATGCGTGAGTAGTCAGGTTCACTGAGTTTACTTTCAGGTTTGAAATTGAGCTCCACACGATACCAGGACATTATTACTTGTCGGTTCTTGAGACGTCCCTGCCTACTCCAAGAGCAGAACTGAGATCTCTGAAGTTAGCAGTCAGCACAGAATTTTCATCAGGAAAAGGAAGGGAAGCCATTAATTTAAACCCTGGAAAAATCTGATGTTTCCCTAGAAATAACAAGAGAATCATATTAGAGCCTAGGAGGAAAGTGTCATAAACTTGAGAAAGATCCAGGCGACAAGGGTATGTTGGAAGCATGAGATCAGAAAAGCAGAGTTCTAAGAGATTCACAGTAATCACATCCAAAAAGTGGGCAGATGTGATCAAATCATGGACTCTGGTATGTTGGGAGAGGAAAATGAATCTGGCCTGTTTTCAAGAAGTTGTCAGAAAACAAATTTGCCAGTCCATCCATTTATAGAATGAAAGGGGTGCTCTAAGTGATCCCGCAATTCCCGGAACATCTTTTCCTTCATTACTGTGAGGTTCAGGAGAGACACCAGGGCAGTTAGTAAAGTGCCTGAGGTCTACATTCTTGACCTGGCTTCAGTCCCTCTCTGTGCAACTAAGAAATTTCTTTTCTCTGTCTATTCAGGTTTTCTAGCCATTGAATTAAGAAGTAGAGAGGTATTACAGTATACACATCAAGAACTCCAGGTCTACCAGTTACTAACTATAAAACTGGATTTCTTCTTTACTTTCTTTCCAGTCTTCAAAATTTGCCAGTCCTTGAAATAGAGCTTAAAATATGTATCAGACTGTACTGGATATTAAAACAAAATGAGATATATAAAAAGCTTAGCTTAGGACCCAAGCATGACACAGTGGATGCTCAATAATCACAGGGGTTGGCAGCTGTTTCACTTTCTTTGTTCCCTCCTAGCTCCAAAGTATTATTCTATGACAGGTGTTAGAGGCATAGAGAGATACTAAGATACGTTCATTGCTTCCAAAGAGTTACAGCCCACTGTGGGGAGCAGACATGTAAACACAGCTGTATGGGAAGATCAAGAAGAGAGCTGTATAAACGAGGCAGAGGTGATGTATCCTCACCATGGGGGAGGGGGGCAGGCTTCATAGGGGAGGCATCCATGGAGTGGGTGCCAAAAGAGAAAAAATTTATGGCAGACTAGGAGTAGAGGTACTCAGATAAGAAAGTAAAAGGCACAAGTGGATGGATTGTTACTACTATTGTTTCAGTTCAGTTCACTGCAGTCGTTCAGTCGTCTCTGACTCTGCGACCCCATGGACTGCAGGATGCCAGGCTGCCCTGTCCATCATTAACTCCCGGAGTTTACTCAAACTCAGGTCCATTGAGTTGGTGATGCCATCCAACCATCTCATCCTCTGTCGTCCTCCTCTCAGCTTTCTTACAGTCCAACTCTCACATCCATACGTGACCACTGGAAAAACCATAGCCTTGACTAGACAGACTTTTATTGGCAAAGTAATATCTCTGCTTTTGAATATGCTGTCTAGGTTGGTCATAACTTTTCTTCCAAGGAGTAAGCATCTTTTTATTTCATGGCAGCAGTCACCATCTTCAGTGATTTTGGAGCCCAGAAAAACAAAGTCTGCCCCTGTTTCTCCATCTATTTTCCATGAAGTGATGGGACCAGATGCCATGATCTTAGTTTTCTGAATGTTGAGCCTTAAGCCAACTTTTTCACTCTCCCTTTCACTTTCTTCAAGAGGCTCTTTAATTCTTCTTCACTTTCTGCCATAAGGGTAGCTGCTGCTGCTGCTAAGTCGCTTCAGTCATGTCCAACTCTGTGCGACCCCATAGATGGCAGCCCACCAGGCTCCCCCGTCCCTAGGATTCTCCAGGCAAGAACACTGGAGTGGGTTGCCATTTCCTTCTCCAATGCATGAAAGTGAAAAGTGAAAGTGAAGTCTCTCAGTCGTGTCTGACTCTTAGTGACCCCATGGACTGCAGCCCACCAGACTCCTCCGTCCATGGGATTTTCCAGGCAAGAGTACTGGAGTGGGGTGCCATTGCCTTCTCTGGCCATAAGGGTGGAGTCATCTGCATATCTGAGGTTATCGATATTTCTCCTGGCAATCTTGATTCCAGCTTGTGCTTCTTCCAGCCCAGCATTTCTCATGATGTACTCTGCATATAAGTTATATAAGCAGGGTGACAATACACAGCCTTGACGTACTCCTTTTCCTATTTGGAAGCAGTCTGTTGTTCCATGTCCAGTTCTCACTGTTGCTTCCTGACCTGCATACAGGTTTCTCAAGAGACAGGTCAGGTGGTCTGGTATTCCCATCTCTTTCAGAATTTTCCACAGTTTACTGTGATCCACACAGTCAAAGGCTTTGGCATAGTCAATAAAGCAGAAATAGATGTTACTATTATTGTTTAGTTCGTTCTAATGAACTAATTTTGTCAAGGTGGAAAAAAAATCAGAGTATATATTTATAACTGAACCCAAATCAACTCCTGCTAGAAAATTACAATTTGGCTCACTTGATCAAAGTCGTCAAAGATAGTCTGACTTTGCATATATGATGTCATCCACTCTGAAACTCTAAAATGAAGGCTACATTCTTCCTATCCACTTCTATCAGTTGTTGTGAAAATTAACTGAGATAATATAGGATCTACTTAAGAATCATCAGGAAGGCTTGTGAAAGCACAGATTACTGGACCCTGCCTTCACTGGCTCTGATTCAGTAGGTATGAGGTGGGACCCAAGAATTCATATTTCAAACAAGTTCTCAGGCAACACTAATGTGGCTGTTACAGAGGACTGTATTTTGGAAACTGCTACTTTTTAGGACACTGATTTTTTCTCAGCTATTATTCACAATTGGTTCAAGAGTAATGTAAGTGTTTACTGTGTTTTATTTTGCTTCTTTCCCCTTAGACTCTATAGGAAGTATGCACAAATAAAAGACACACTATTTGCTCTAGCTATCCCTACACAATATTGGCCTTGCTCAGTCATACACAGTTAATGAATATGTTGATTTGATTTGTCCTTTTATAGCTTCTAGTCTTACTAGAAAGACATCACAAATTTATTAGAATGATAGTGTTCATTGGAATAAGATTAAGTCTTTTTCTAGTTTTCTTTTTCCCCCCTCAGTCATGAAGACTACAATTCCTAAAGGACCTTTTCTTTCTTCTCTCTTAACCTTTGATACAAACTGCATCCTTAATGTGGCGGCTTTCTCTCTTTCTGCTCCTATGACCACATCTCTCAGTAGTCTTAAAGGCCCTCGGTTGGGTGAGATTTTGATTAGTGTTAAGAGGACAGATATTTATGGAACTAGAGTCCGATGGACTTCCCAGGTGGCACTAGTGGTAAAGAATCTGCCTGCCAATGCTGGAAATGCAAGAGACACAGGTTTGATCCCTGGGTTGGGAAGATCCCCTGGAGAAGGAAACAGCAACTTACTCGAGTATTCTTGCCTGGAGAATCCGACGGACAGAGAAGCCTGGCGGCTACGGTCCATGAGGTTGCCAAGAGTCAGACACGAATGAGCACTTGAGCACAGACCCGAATACCCCCTCCAACATCTGAAACAGGCCTTCTGGCCATCAGAACTCTAAATCCCTTTCAAATGTTCTTTCTCCCACAAGTGGAGTCTTTGCTTTACACATACTCCCATTGCTATAGTACACCCTTATCTCAGGAAGATCACAGCCAGTCACCGTGCCTTCGCAGCCCATCCACTTCCTGTACCCCATCTCCTTTCTTGGCCTCCAAGGGTTCATGCTTTACATGTCTTTTGCACACTCTGGTCTTTGAACTTCTTTGGAGAGTGACATTTACCAGGGCCTGGCACCAGCCATGCCATGGGCATTGCCTCTCCATGATCATGAAGTATTTTAAAGTGTCTGTTTCCTCTTTGAAAGACAAAGAAGCCATTCTAATTGCTTCAAGCAACAAGATCAAGAGAACTTGCTGCACCCTCACTGAAGCAGTTACTGTACATGTATGGACTCAGTCGAGCCCGACTCTTTGCGAACCCATGAACTATAGCCCACCAGGCTCCGCCACTCATGGAATTCTCCAGGCAGGAAAACTGTATTGTCATTCCCTTCCCCAGAGGATCTTCCTAACCCAGGGATCAAAATCCAGTCATTGCAGATTCTTTACCATCTAAAGCAGTTACATCCTCTCTTCAAAATGTGGAATGGCCTGCCTATATGTAGCATGGTGGGACTTCTGGTCTTTCTACACAAAAACCTGTTTTCTCTCTGTCAGAGGTCCCAAATTGGTGTTCCATGGACACCAATTTACCTTGGGTAAAATAGATTTTTGTGTTTTTTTAAAAGAAGAAAAGAAAATTGAATTTGTGACCAGCATTACAAAGAGAGAGACAGAAAGAATTTCTATACAATTTGGATTCCCAGCTTATCAAAAACAAAAAGTTCAGAAGCTCCGTCAACCTGGACTCCCACTGTTTTGTTTTTCTTATTTTTTGTGGTGGAAAAAAATTTATTTAATATTTGTCCTCTTTTTTCTTTTTTCTCATTTATTTTTTTAAATTAATTAATTAATTTATTTTAATTAGAGGCTAATCACTTTACAATAGTGTAGTGGTTCTTGCCATACATTGACATGAATCAGCCTTGGGTGTACATGTGTTCCCCATCCTGAACCCCCCTCCTACCTTCCTCCCCATCCCATCCCTCAGAGTCATCCCAGTGCACTGGCCCTGAGCACCATGTTTCATGCATCAAACCTGGATTGGTGATCTATTTCACATATGGAAATACACATGTTTCAATGCTATTCTCTCAAATCATCCCACCCTCGCCGTCTCCCACAGAGTCCAAAAGTCTGTTCTTTACATCTGTGTCTCTTTTGCTGTCTCACATATAGGGTCATTATTACCATCTTTTTATTTTATTTATTTTTGTTTTTTTTGTCTTTTTTTTTTTAGTTTTCTGAATATTGAGCTTTTTTATTTTTTTTATTTTTACTTTATTTTACTTTACAATACTGTATTGGTTTTGCCATACATTGACATGAATCCACCACGGGTGTATACAAGCTCCCAATCCTGAATCCCCCTCCCACCTCCCACCCCATATCATCTCTCTGGATCATCCCCAGGCACCAGCCCCAAGCATCCTGTATCCTGTATTGAACACAGACTGGCACTTCATTTCTTACATGATAGTATACATGTTTCAATGCCATTCTCCCAAATCATCCCACCCTCTCCCTCTCCCTCTGAGTTCAAAAGTCCATTCTATACATCTGTGTCTCTTTTGCTGTCTCGCATACAGGGTTATTGTTACCATCTTTCTAAATTCCATATATATGTGTTAGTATACTGTATTGGTGTTTTTCTTTCTGGCTTACTTCACTCTGTATAATTGGCTCCAGTTTCATCCATCTCATTAGAACTGATTCAAATGTATTCTTTTTAATGGCTGAGTAATACTCCATTGTGTATATGTGCCACAGCTTTCTTATCCATTCATCTGATGATGGACATCTAGGTTGTTTCCATGTCCTGGCTATTATAAACGGTGATGCAATGAACATTGGGCTACATGTGTCTCTTTCAATTCTGGTTTCCTCAGTGTGTATGCCCAGCAGTGGGATTGCTGGGTCATAAGGCAGCTCTATTTGCAATTTTTTTAAGGAATCTCCACACTAAAGTGACTTGAGTCATTTATTTTATTTTTTTCCTTAAACCGCATATTTATTTATTTATTTATTTATTTATCTCACTGGTTTTAAATTTTTATTTTTACTTTGTTTTACTTTACAGTACTGTATTGGTTTTGCCATACATTGACATGAATCCACCATGGGTGTACATGCATTCCCAAACATGAACCCCCTCCCACCTCCCTCCCCATAACATCTTTCTGGGTCATCCCCGTGCACCAGCCCCAAGCATCCTGTATCCTGCATCGGACATAGACTGGCGATTCGTTTCTTACATGGTAGTATACATGTTTCAATGCCATTCTCCCAAATCATCCCACGCTCTCTCACTCCCTCTGAGTCCAAAAGTCCATTCTACACATCTGTGTCTCTTTTGCTGTCTTACATACAGGGTCATCATTGCCATCTTTCTAAATTCCATGTATGTTAGTATACTGTATTGGTGTTTTTCTTTCTGGCTTACTTCACTCTGTATAATTGGCTCCAGTTTCATCCATCTCATTAGAACTGATTCAAATGTATTCTTTTGAATGGCTGAGTAATACTCCATTGTATATATGTACCACAGCTTTCTTATCCATTCATCTGCTGATGGACATCTAGGTTGTTTCCATGCCCTGGCTATTATAAACAGTGCTGCGATGAATATTGGGGTACATGTGTCTCTTTCAATTCTGGTTTCCTTGGTGTGTATGCCCAGCAGTGGGATTGCTGGGTCATAAGGCAGTTCTACTTGCAATTTTTTAAGGAGTCTCCACACTGTTTTCCATAGTGGCTGTACTAGTTTGCACTCCCACCAACAGTGTAGGAGGGTTCCCTTTTCTCCACACCCTCTCCAGCATTTATTGCTTGCAGACTTTTGGATCACAGACATTCTGACTGGTGTGAAGTGGTACCTCATTGTAGTTTTGATAAATTCCATATATATGTGCTAATATACTGTATTGATGTTTTTCTTTCTGGCTTACTTCACTCTGTATAATAGGCTCCAGTTTCATCCACTTCATTAGAATGGATTCAAATGTGTTCTTTTTAATAGCTGAGTAATATTCCATTGTGTATATGTACCACAGCTTTCTTATCCATTCATCTGCTGATGGACATCTAGGTTGCTTCTATGTCCTGGCTATTGTAAAGACTCCCATTGTTAAAGGCAATATTGAAGGAACCGAGGGCTGTTCACCTCCTTGGGTCCAAGCTCTCTAGTTTGCCACTGTCCATACTAGTAGGCTTGTCACTCATTTATATTACCTGCTTGCTTCCTGAAGGTATTGATGTTAGTTGCTTATTTTTGCTCTTCTTGACAGGCTCACAGACCTGCAACGTTCAGGAGCTAGAGAAGTTCCTTACAGCAGGGATTTCCCATCAGGTTCACCAGGTAGCCTCTACAAATTTCAATATCCAGGCTGGACCCAATGCTAATTAAGTAAGAATCTCTAGAGTAAGACCAAGACACCAGTATTTTTTCTTAACTCCCCAGATGATTCTAACATCCAAACATATTCGAGAATCAGAACTTTAGCAGTGGTTCCCAACATTTCTGGCTCCAAGGACTGGTTTTGTGGAAGACAGCTTTTCAATGGAACAGGAGTGCTGGGGTGGTTTGGGGATGATTCACAGGCATTACATTTATTGCATACTTTACTTCTATTACTATTCCATCAGCTCCACCTCAGATCATCAGGTATTAGATCCCAGAGGTCGGGAACCCCTGCCTTAGAGCCATTTTTCCTCAACATCACTGCGCATATGAATTACCTGGGGAAACTGGGTAGTCAGGTTCTAATTCAGTAGGTCTGGGTGAAACCTGAGACCTAGAATTTCCAATAGGCCAAGGCTGCTTGTCCCAAGACAACACTTTACATAGCAAAATCTTAGAGATCCTCTAAGTCCTCCGGTCCTGTTCATAGGTTTGAAGGGATGCCAAAATAATACTATATTCATCATAGTTAAGTATCTAAACTTAGGAAGAATTTACTCTGTTTTTAAGAATTTACTTTTAAAGCCATGAATGATAGTGGTGTCAAGCACATATCTGTAGCAAAGTGGGCGCTTCCTTCACTGACTTACATTCTGTTATGACTTTTTGACTATTAATATAAGAGGCAGGGGCAGGTCTTCATTCAACAGAAGATTATTTCACCCCAGTGGTTCCCATCTTTTGTGATGGTGGGTGGGGTGGAGATTAGAAAATAGATTCTTACTTACCTCTCCCTGTTATTGTTCAAGATCACATAACCATGAATTAGAGGAGCCAATAGGGTTTCCCAAGTGGCGCTAGTGGTAAAGAATCCACCTCCAGTGCGGGAAATGCAAGAGATGCAGGTTCGATCCCTGCATTGGGAAGATTCCCAGGAGTAGGAAATGGCAACCCACTCCAGTATTCTTGCCTGGAAAAATCCATGGATAGAGGAGCCCAGTGAACTACAGTTCATGAGGCCGCAAAGAGTCAGACATGACTGAGTGAGCGCACACACACACACACACACGCACACACAGAGGAGCCAATCCACAGAGAAAAATATTGCCATCTGTCTTTGTAATCAGTCTAAAACTCTGAGAGTTTCTTTGACTGAGTTTTAAGTTCTGGCAGCCTCTCTTTCAGGTGACAGTGAAGCAGTCAAACAGGTCTAATTGCCTGGTTGTACAAGTGAATGGAGTAGGTGACTTTCAACAGTTTAATCTGAGGTGTGAAATTGGAGAGTTGAAGCTGGAACGCATTCTGGACTTTCTGGGGCCAAAAGATTTCTTTCGGGCTAGCCATTTCTCTGAGCTAAAAATGCCACCATGGTGGATTCATTTTTTCTTTTAGATCCATGTTTCTCAACGTATTATTAAGAGGCAGTGTGTACCAGACTCTCTGGAGGCTAGAATTCATTTTCAGGCCCCATTCCCAGAAATTCTGAATGGGTAGGTCTAGGGTGGGAGCCAGGAAATGACATTTTTAAGAAAATTCATCCACGTGAATCTGATGCCAGGGGAGCTCCAATGTAGAGAAATATGGTCTGTACATAAATGACCTTCCCTCCCCGCCTGTTAGTATAGGGGCTATTTTCTTCTGAACCTGAGCCTAGGAATCAGTTCAGCAGGAGCCTCTTCACATGTTGAATCATGACAGACATCACCCAGGATCCCTTTGCTACTCAGATGAGCAGCCTGGAACTGAGGTATAATCATCTGATTAGCAGAGAACAGCTGGGAGGTTTTCCAAATGTGTATACTACCAGAAGACACGAAATGGGGTAAAGCTTCTCTCAGTCTTTAGATTTTGAGGTCTCAGTACAGTGCTGTTTTGCAACTTTTAAGAAAAGAATTAATAATGATTACTCCTTCTGGATGACATTAAAAGCCTCAGATCCTGCTATTCTCCGCTAGATGTAAATATATCCTTAGACAATGCCCCTCGCTGAGTATCACTAAATACAGAGTGACAATTCCATTTTCTATGCATTGTCAGATACAACTGAGTGACTAAGCACCTGGATTGCTCAGTCAGTCAGTCAACGTTAGTCGCTCAGTCGTGTCTGACTGTTTGCGACCCCATGGACTGTAGCCCACTAGGCTCCTCTTTCCATGGATTCTCCAAGCAAGATTACTGGAGTGGGTTACCATTCCCATCTCCAGGGGTATCTTCCTGACCCAGGGATTGAACCCAGATCTCCTACACTGCAGGCAGATTCTTTATCATCTGAGCCACCAGGGACACCCCTATGCATTGCTACTATCACAGAAAAATCTTATGTACATGACTTTTGGAAATCTGTTACCATCCAAACAAACAGGTATGCATAAATGCTTAATAATTTATGATATTTTAGTATTGAAAGTGCTTTGCCACTGCTCCTGCTGTACTAGAGGAATCCTGTGGTACATTGTTATAGAAGCCCCTTCCCCTAGCAGGCATGCCCCCACTTCCTCCTGCCTCTCCACTGCGATTCACTGTTATAATGCCAAGGCCAGGGAGAGCAAGATAGGCAGCTGGTGCATGCCTGTCACCACAGGGAGCCTAGGCCAGAAGAGAATGACTGACCTCTGGGTGCAGAGACCTATCTGGAAGGCCCCTGGGCATGTGAATTGGCCTGTCCAGGCTGGAGTTTCAGACAGTCTGACAGCCTGCTGAAGGAGACTCAGGTGTACACTTCAGCAACTCGATCACTCTTCCCCTGCTGGATGTCAAATGATTTGATCCAAAAGGAGAGAGGCCGCAATTGCCTTGCTGGACAACTAAATAACAACCTGGCCTTTTTAATCAGGAAGAATCTCTCAAGTGATACAGAAAGGAACAGTAGAAATTAGAACGATGATATTGATGATGATGGCATTCAGAGCAGCAGCCAGTGACATTAATTAAGAGATGGTAATGTGGCAGGCACATGTTTTATCCTGTTTAACCCACACACCAACCCTGGGAGGCAGCGGTATGACTGTCTCATTTTACATAAAGAACCTGAGGTTTAGACCTATTAAGTGACTTGTACCTGGTGATGTAGGTAGTATAGGGCTGGGGTTTGAACCCAGGTCCATCTCACCTTCAGGTCCATTCTACTCTCCCCCACTGCACAATTATAATGCAATTGCTTGTTGCAGCTACCATTCTGGAAGGCTTTTAACTGGTACACTAGGCTATGCTTCTGGGGAATCTTGATCTTTGCATAGTATGGGAGCTGACACTGGTCCTTTCAGAAATTCAACTATTTTCTCATCCAGCTGTGGCCAAGAAAGAAGAGGCTCAGAGATCAGCTGGTGTCTCAAAAGGTCACTCTTTCCTGCAGCTTAGTTAATCTATATGCAGGTCCTCTTATCCTCAGTCCAGTAATCCAGCAAGATCCAGAAACTAAATATTCCCTGGAGACCTTCTAGTCTATTGGAAAAACTACAGAGTCAAAAACTAGAGTTAAAATCCCAGGTCTTCAAGGCAGTAAGTCTCATTTTTCTTCTAAGCTGGGATACTCAGCTAGGTGTGCAACCTAGCATCATGTCTAGAATGCAATAAATATGCAACTGTTATTGGTTACAAGAAAGAATATCACTAGTAAGGGCAATAAACTTGGAGAAAGCACTGTATTTTCTTCCTCCATTTTTTTAATCTTTGAAATAAGTAGGTGTGGGCTACCTGTTCAGGAGGTCTTTCAACTTCAAAATTTCAGTTAAGTCACTCAGTCATGTCCAACTCTTTCCAAACCCATGAACTGCAGCACACCATGGACTGCCCAGGACATCACCAGCTCCCGAAACCTATCCAAACTCATGTCCACTGAATCAGTGATGCCATCCAACCATCTCATCCTCTGTCGTCCCCTTTTCTTCCCGCCTTCAATCTTTCCCAGCATCAGGGTCTCTTCAAACCACTCAGCTCTTCACATCAGGTGGCCAAAGTATTGGAATTTCATCAGTCTTTAGCATCAGTCCTTCCAATGAATATTCAGGACTGATTTCCTCTAGGATTGACTGGTTGGATCTCCCTGAAGTCCAAGGGACTCTCAAGAGTCTTCTCCAACATCACAGTTCAAAAGCATCTATTCTCCGGCACTCAGCTTTTTTTATAATCCAACTCTCACATCCATACATGACTCCTGGAAAAACCACAGTTTTGACTAACGGACCTTTGTTGGTAAAGAAATGTCTCTGCTTTTTAATATGCTGTCTAGATTGGTCATAGCTTTTCTTCCAAAGAGCAAGCGTCTTTTGATTTCATGTATGCAATCATCATCTGCAGTGATTTAGGAGTCAAAAAAAAGTCTCTCACTGTTTCCATTGTTTCCTCATCTATTTGTCATGAAGTGATGGGACCAGATGCCATGATCTTCGTTTTCTGAATGTTGAGTTTTAAGCCACCTTTTTCACTCTCTTCTTTCACTTTCATCAAGAGGCTCTTTAGTTCTTCACTTTCTGCCATAAGGGTGGTGTCATCTGCATATCTGAGGTTATTGATATTTCTCCAGGCAATCTTGATTCCAACTTGTGGTTGCTTCAGCCCAGCATTTCTCATGATGTACTCTGCATAGAAGTTAAATAAGCAGGGTGACAATGTACAGCCTTGACGTACTCCTTTCCCGATTTGGAGCCAGTCTGTTGTTGCATGCCCAGTTCTAACATGCCAAAGTTGAACTTCTTGACCTGCATTCAGATTTCTCAGGAGGCATGTCAGGTGATCTGGTATTCTCATCTATTTAAGAATTTTCAATAGTTTGTTGTGATCCACACAGTCAAATGCTTTGGCATAGTCAACAAAGCAAAAATAACTTTTTCGATGATCCAACCGATGTTGGCAATTTGATCTCTGGTTCCTCTGCCTTTTCTAAAACCAGCTTGAACATCTGGAATTTCACAGTTCATGTACTGCTGAAGCCTGGCTTGGAGAATTTTGAGCATTACTTTACTAGCGTGTAAGATGAGTGCAATGGTGCAGTAGTTTGAGCATTCTTTGGCATTGCCTTTCTTTGGGATTAGAATGAAAACTGATCTTTTCCAGTCCTGTGGCCACTGCTGAGTTTTCCAGATTTGCTGGCATACTGAGTGCAGCACTCTCACAGCATCATCTTTTAGGATTTGAAATAGCTCAACTGGAATTCCATCATCTCCACTAGCTTTGCTTGTAGTGATGCTTCCTAAGGCCCACTTGACTTCACACTCCATTGTGTCTGGCTCTAGGAGAGTGATCACACCTTTGTGATTATCTGGGTCATGAAGATTTTTTTTTGTATAGTTCCTCTGTGTGTTCTTGCCACCTCTTAATATCTTTTGTTCTGTTAGGTCCATACCATTTCTCATTTCTATCCTTTATTGAGCCCATCTTTGCATGAAATGTTCCCTTCATCTCTAATTTTCTTGAAGAGATCTCTACTACTACTACTACTAAGTCACTTCAGTTGTGTCCGACTGTGCAACCCCATAGACAGCAGCCCACGAGGCTCCCCTGTCCCTGGGATTCTCAGGGCAAGAACACTGGAGTGGGTTGCCATTTCCTTCTCCAATGCATGAAAGTGAAAAGTGAAAGTGAAGTCACTCAGTTGTGTCTGACTCTCAGCAACCCCATGGACTGTAGCCTTCCAGGCTCCTTCATCCATGGGATTTTCCAGGCAAGAGTACTGGAGTGGGGTGCCATTGCCTTCTCCGAAGAGATCTCTAGTCTTTCCCATTATATTGCTTTCCTCTATTTCTTTGCATTGATCACTGAGGAAGGTTTTGTTTCTCTTCTTTTCACAGCTATTTGTAAAGTCTCCCCAGACAGCCATTTTGCTTTTTTGAATTCTTTTCCATGGGGATGGTCTTGATCCCTGTCTCCTGTACAATGTCATGAACCTCTGTCCATAGTTCATCAGGCACTCTATCTATCAGATCTAGGCCCTTAAATCTATTTCTAACTTCCACTGTATAATCATAAGGGACTTGATTTAGGTCATATCTGAATGGTCTAGTGGTTTTCCCTACTTTCTTCAAGTTAAGCCTGAATTTGGCAATAAGGAGTTCATGATCTGAGCCACAGTCAGTTCCTGGTCTTGTTTTTGCTGACTGTATAGAGCTTCTCCATCTTTGGCTGCAAAGAATATAATCAAGCTGATTTTGGTACTGACCATTTTTGATGTCCATGTGTAGAATCTTCTCTTGTGTTGTTGTAAGAGGGTGTTTGCTATGACCATCGTGTTCTCTTGGCAAAAGTCTGTTAGCATTTGACCTGCTTTTGTACTCCAAGGCCAAATTTGCCTGTTACTCCAGGTAGCTCTTGACTTCCTATTTTTGCTTTCCAGTCCCCTATAACAAAGAGGACATCTTTTTTGGGTGTTAGTTCTATAAGGTCTGTAGGTCTTCTTAGAACCATTCAACTTCAGCTTCTTCAGCATTACTAGTTTGGGCATAGACTTGGATTACTGTGATATTGAATGGTTTGCCTTGGAAATGAACAGAGATCATTCTCTCATTTTTGAGATTGCATCCAAGTACTGCATTTTGGACTCTCTTGTTGACTATGATGGCTACTGCATTTCATCTAAGGGATTGTTGCCCACAGTAGTAGATATAATGGTCATTTGAGTTAAATTCACCCATTCTAGTCCATTTTAGTTCACTGATTTCTAAAATGTCAGTGTTCACTCATGCCATCTCCTGATTGACCACTTCCAATTTGCTTTGATTCCTGGGCCTAACATTCCAGGTTCCTATGCAATACTGCTCTTTACAGCATCAGACTTTACTTCCATCACCCATCACATCCACAGTGGATGTTGTTTTTTCTTTGGCTCTGTCTCTTTGTTCTTTCTGGAGTTATTTCTCCACTGAATTCCAGCAGCATATTGGTCATCTACTGATCTGAGGAGCTCATCTTTTAGTATCACACCTTGTTGCCTTTTCATACTGTTCATGGGGTTCTCAAGGCAAGAATACTGAAGTAGTTTGCATTCCCTTCTCCAGTGGACCACGTTTTGTCAGAACTCTCTGCCATGACCTGTCTGTCTTGGATGGCCCTATATGGCATGGCTCATAGTTTCATTGAGGTAGACAAGGTTGTGGTCCATGTGATCAGTTTGGTTAGTTTTCTGTGATTGTGGTTTCATTCTGTCTGCCCTCTGATGGATAAGGATAAGAGGTTTATGGAAGCTTCCTGATGGTCCTAAAGATTGGTCAATGTACTCTCTGTAACCATATGCATAGTTCCCTTAAAATTTGATTTGCTGATGTGCTCAGTTGTGACTGACTTTTTGCGACTCCATGCACTGTAGTCCACCAGGTTCCTCTATCCATGGAATTTTCCAAGCAAGAATACTGGAGTGAGTTGCCATTTCCTTCTCCAAAATTTGATTAGATTTTATATAATTTATATATAGTAAATTGGAATTAGTTTTATAATAGAAATAAGTTCTATTAGTTCTATAACTTTTGACAAATGTATACAGTCATGTAACTACCACCATAATCAAGATATAGAATAATTTAATTAGTCCAAAAAGTGCCCTTAGATACCTTTCCAATCAATTCCCTTCTCCAACTCCAGCCTAGACAACTAGTGATCTTTTTTATCTTCCTATAATTCTGTATTTCCCAAGCACCATGTAAATGGAGTCATAGGTTTTACAGTCTGGCTTCTTTTCGTGAGCATGATGCTTCTGAGATTCAGTCATGTTGCTGTGTGTATTACCAGCTTGTTCCCATTTATACCTGAGCCAACATTCCATTGCATATGGAAGTACCACAATTTGCTTATCTATTCCAGATGATGGACGTTTACATTGTGACCAATTTGAAGTATTTATAAATGAAGCTGTTACAAATATTCATGTATAGGTTTTTCACACATATTTATTAATATCTCTCAAGTGATTATTATAAGAGTGGGTCCATGCAGAATTATTGAGTGTATAGATGTATTATTTTTGCTGGGGAGATGGTTCATAGTTTTTGTCATACTCCCCAAATGGTCAGGGTTTACAAAAGGTTAAGAGCCACTGATCTTTGAAAAACAATAGATATATGTGTATGTATCATTGAATCAGTTTGCTGTATACCAGAAAGTAACACAACACTGTAAACCAACTATGTTTAGTCACTTCAGTCGTGTCTGACTCTGTGATCCTATGGACTGTAGCACACCAGGCTCCTCTGTCCATGGGATTCTCCAGGCAAGGACACTGGAGTGTGTCACCATTTCCTCCTCCAAGGGATCTTCCCAACCCAGGGATTGAACCGAATTCTCCTGCACTTCCTGCACTACAGGCAGATTCGTTACCCCTGAGCCACCAAGGAAGCCTAACATAGTTTGTATTTCAACATAATTATTTTTTTATAACTGAGGTATAGTTGCTTTATAACACTGTATTAGTTTCTACCGACAGTAAAGTTTATCAGCTATATGTATACAAATATCTGCTTTCTCTTGGACCTCCCTCGCACTTTCCCCATCCCCAACCCATCCGTCTAGGTCACCACAGAGCACAGATCTGAGCTCCCTGAAAATGATTATGGAAGAAAAAAAAAAAAAAAAGAAGAACAACTGATGCCATTGCTGCTTCCTTTTATGTGTGGAGTTCCTTAAGCTCAGTGAGCTGACTTCTCAAATGGAATATTAACAAATTGAGATGCAGCCTAGCTTAATAAAATAGGTATTGGATTAGATTTGAGGTGCTATCCCACTGTAGTCTAGTCTTTCACTGTGTGACATTGTCAGTCCTCTTTCCTTTTCCAGGACCTCAGTGGGTCCTGGAAGCTAAGCTCCATCTCTCCATCCCATGTTTACCAGGCAACATAATGCAAGGTTCTTGCCTGGCCTCCTGCCCCTTTGGAGTTCTAAGCTAAGACACTCCAAGGATCCATCATTCAGATTTTCCCTGCTTCTTGCAGAGGCCCAATCACAGAGCATGAAAGTTTCTATCCACTTGCACTCATTGTTGTTCATTATTGCCTATACCTGAGAGGATGCACCCCAAGAAAAATGTTTATCAAGGTGCAGCAAACAAGAAGGTGGAGGGGTGACCAGATTTCCAATCCCAGAAATTGCTAACAGAAGCTCAATAGAGATGGGGAAATCACTGTCATTTCCCTTGCTTAAAATATTGAGTGGCTTTCCAAAGGCCTTGGGACAAAGACCCAAAACCTTCACAACATGCATAAGACCTACCCTTTGCCTGCCTCTCTAATGCTCCTCCGTCCTGCCTCACCTGCAGTACCCTCCAATGACTCTCCCCCACCAATGGTTTGAAAGATACCATGAAGACTTTGAGCATAAGCTGTGAGCTTTTGGCTTTGAGGCTCTCCAACATTTAGCTGGACAATGACATACCATTTAGTAGCGTTCTGAAGATGCTCCATGTAAGGAATTAAGCCAGAGCAGCAGAATAATAAAGGCCTGCATATGTGGAGGAGACAGAGTAACGAGGCCAATTCTCAGGCAGCAACTGTCTCAGCAAAGCAATAAAGATGAACTTAACACCAAGGAACAGGGACTTTTCTTTTCTTGGTTGGTATCTGCGTTTATATAACTCTTTTCTTCTCAATTATACAGGTGTCTCCATAATACACATCTTGAGGATAGCCTTAGAATAGTAGAAGATTCTTCATGTGGTCTTGATTTATCCAGTTGGCAACCTGGGAGGGGGGTGGCAGGGATCAGGGGTCTGCTAAGACATCAGATCCTGGCCCCCCAAGCAGCTTTTTCAGGTGGAAATCATGAAAGCTACCCATCTCTCTAGTGTCTTCTCTGCATTCAGCATCTTGCTAAGTGTTATATCCACTGCCTTACGAAATCATTATGATAAAATTAACACCATTCATATTTTACAGATAAGAAAACTGAGAATTACACTAGGATAATTCCTTGACAAAGGTCATGAAGCTACAAACTTGTAGAGCCTGCATTCAGCTCAAATGCCCATGATGCTGAAGCCAATCCATGTAACTGCCCATTATCACGAGGAAAATCAAGTTCATTCCTTGATCTTATTAGGCTTCCATTTCCTCTGTAAATGGGATAACTAAGTTCACAGGCTTCCAACGTTTACAGAAACTAAAGATAATTAATGTAAAGTACATATTTATCATAATGCCTGGCACAGTGAAATTCTCAATATAGTCTAGATGCTATTATTCTTATCCTCACTATCATCATTATTGTTTGCCAAAAGAGAGCCATATGCAGAGTATCATAGTGGTTGAAAGAAAAGGGAAACACTTTCACCAACAGGACAGTCCAGGTGTGCGAGGATAGGTGTAAGGCTCATAAAAATTCAAACTTGACCTCCAAAGCAGAATGTATAGGTAAGGGATTTGGACTCCAAAGGACCAATATAAGAAACAGCAGCTCAGTGCTCTGTGATGGCCTAGAGGGCTGGGATGGGGTTAGGGGTGGGAGGGAGGCCCAAGAGGAAGGGGATATATGTATACTTAGAGCCGATTCATGTGTTGTACAGCAGAAACCAACACAACATTGTTAAGCAATTATCCTCCAATTAAAAATGAATTTTAAACAAAAGAAAGAAAATACATCGAGTACTCATATAGCTCAATCTTCAAAAAACAAAAGCCTGAAAGAGTGGCACTGATATATATATACTACAATATGTAAAATAGCTAGCTAGTGGGAACCTGTTGCATGACACAGGGGGCTCAGCCTAGTGCTCTGTAACAACCTAGAGGGGGTGGGATAGGGTGGGAGGCAGGTTCAAGAGAAAGGGGACATATATACATACATATATATATATACACCTATGGCAGATTCATGTTGAAGTTTGACAGAAAACATCAAAATTCTGTAAAGCAATCATCCTTCAATTTTTTAAAAAGAGAAAGGGGATATATATATATACACACACACATACACACAAACACACAACTATGGTTGATTCATGTTGTTGTATGACAGAAACCAAGACAACATTGTAAGGCAATTATCCTCCAATTAAAAAAATTTTTTAACATAAACCTAAGTCTAAGTTTAATGCCAACAATGTGCGTAAAAAAAAAAGAAACATGAGGAACTTCCCTGGGGCGGGGTGGGGGCATGCAGTGGCTAAGATTTTGCACTCCCAATATAGGGGGCCCAGGTTTGATCCCTGGTCAGGGAACTAGATTCCTCATTCCACAAAGAAGATCAAAGATTCCATGTGCCAACCAGAACAATCAAATAAATAAATAAATAATGTTTAAAAAATCTCTTTCTAATGAAAAAAGGAAACAGGAGTGAAAGCATACAGATAATATGAAAAAACTAGTGATCACTAAAAACGGTGAATAGGCCATTTTGGCTGATTGATACCTAGAAAAATGCAGAGAAGATAGACAGATGCTTTGGGGTGAGAATTTGGTGAACTGAGTTGAGCAGAGGCATGGTGTTATAGAAAGAGAGGAAACACTAGGCAGTTATGAGCAGGGGAGCAGCAGAAGATCCTGAGAAGATTCTGGGAAGATTCTGCTGGCCATCTCTACCACTGTGGCTGGGATACATATAAGGGAGTCATAGGAGACAAATAAGACTTGGGAAGGATCAGTTCATGATAAGTCTGACTCAATACAACACTGCATATCAGCAGTCCTGAACCTTTTGGGCACCAGCAACCAGAAGACAATTTTTCCACAGATGGGGTCAGGGGTGTACTTTGGGGATGATTCTTCAAGGAACATGCAACCTAGACCCCTTACATGCACAGTCCACAGTAGGGTTCTCACTCCTATGAGAATCTAGTGCCCTCACTGATCTGACAAGAGGTGGAGCTTAGGTGGTAATGTGAGCGATGCTGAGCACTTGTAAATACAGATAAAGCCTTGCTTGCTCACCCACCGCTCACCTGTGCAGCTAGTTCCTCACAGACCAATGGTCTGTGGCCCCCAAGGGCTGGGGTCCCCTGCTGTATACAATTAGCAAGACCTCTTTGGGCTTTAGAAGGGGATGGAGAATTGGAGATCTCCGTACCAGCCTTGTGAAATGCCCAAGACTTAACAGGCCTTACAAGGTGCATTGTTAACAAGTCATGCTATTTTTAAAACAGTCCCTTCCTTTGCAGCGTTAATATGCAATTCATGCATGTCTTTAAAGTCCATCAGATTCTCAGGACAACCCTGTGATGAAATGAGGGAAATATTTTGACTTGTGAGCTTACTGAAGTCAAAGATTGTATGTGTATGATTGCTTGACTTTTGTATACTTGAGTGTGAGTGAGTGAACGTCCACTGGACTCAAGCAATCAAAGTGAGGAGACAGGATGAAACAATCTCAAGGTGTCTGGCTGGTAACACATATGACTGAGACTTGAACCCAGGACTTTTCATCTCTCCCAATGTCATTATTGTCATACATATCCATTTACATTTCCTTAAAGAGGTGCTTTCTGGCGGTATATACAATTGAATGACTTGGAATCCTGCTTGCTTTTTTTTTTTTCCCCCTTCCTAAAAGCAATGCTTTGCCTGTTCCCTTTTAAGTCAGTCACAGAGGGAGCACTGGCTTTATGCCCTCTGAGAGCTGATTTTCCAGCCCCTGCTCTGATTCTGATGTGAGATAATGGAGCTTAGCCTTCAAAGATATGAAAGGTACCAATTGTTTTGTTCTCCAAGCACTCAGAAGCAGCTGTTGTTTTTTATTTCCCCTTACAAAGCTTTCTTTTCCTTACAGCAAGGAGGGTGAAGGATAGAAGGTAAAAGGAGGAAGTCAGGTTCATCTATGCCCTGAGGTCTTGAATAGTTAGGGAAAAAATGAAATAACACAAAACTCTAACTTCTCATTGTTCTCTGCTGCTTCTACCTCCTGCTGTCAGTCTACTCTTTCCATCAAATATGTACAATATTGGCTGTGGAAAAGATTTTTAAAAATTCTCTTTTCATTGGGATGTGCAGTCAGTCCATCTTGAAGAAGAAACGTGGCATCAAAGAGGTTCATTGTCGCTCTCCCTCCTTCATTCTTCCCTTCCTCTCCCCTTCAGGGGGAACAAAAACCCAGGGTTGCAAAACGACTCTTTCATCTCAAATTGTTCTCCTTCCATTATTTTCTTGGATCTCAGGGAATTTTAAAAGAGCAGATATTCTATAAATAGCATTATTGAAGACACTAAATGCTAATTAATAAGATTTTATATTTGCAGTATGCAAAGTACACTCCTTTTACAGATAGAAGCTTATGCTGCTGGGTTTTAAACAAGAACATGGAGGAGCTATTTTGTGTATGTATGTAAATTGTGTCTGCTTGTTGAAGGGTGTGCCCAGATCAAGGTGTAAAGAAAAAGTGAAAGCGTCAGAGCTCAGTCGTGTCTGACTCTTTGCGACACCATGGACTGTAGCCCACCAGGTTCCTCTGTCAATGGAATTCTCCAGGCGAGAATACTAGAGTGGGTTGTCATTCCCTTCTCCGGGGGGATCGCCCCAGGGCAAGGACTGACCTGGGTCTCCTGTGCTGCAGGCAAATTCTTGACTATCTGAGCCACTAGGGAAGCCCTATCAGTGACCTCTGAATAATTTATGGTCCTCATGGTGGTTGGTCAGCTTTGCCAGCACTCAAAGACAGTAAGGTTCAAGGTGCCTGCATCACAACAACTGAATCCTTGAGAAAATGCCCTAAACATAGTTGTTGCACTGGTAGCTATCTGCCAGAATAAATATCCAGTCATGCGGACTGGACCTTGGAGTCTTCAAACAATGCAGACTTTTCTAATAGGGAAGTCTTCATGGGGAACCCAATTCTGATTACAGGTATTTTTGTTTTGTATTTTGTCATCATGATTAGGAGCATGGGGTTGGGATTCAGACAGATTTTATGTATTAGTTACCTATATAGTAGTATAACAAACTACCCTAAAGTGTAGTAGATTATTACAATAATATTTATTATCGCTTATGGTTCTGTGGGTTAGGCATTCAAACAGAACACAATGGAGGTTGCTTGTCTCTGTTTCATACTGTCTGACATCTCAGCTGGAAGACTTGAAAACTGAAGGCTGGGATTATCTGAAAGTTCCATCATTCTCATGTGGTCTTTGCTGGAGCTGCTACTTGGAATTCCCACTCACGGCCTCTCCACATGGCCTGAGCTTCCTCACAACATGGCGACTGGGCTCAAAGGCTTAGTGTGGAGAAACTGTAATAGAGACCGTGATATTATGATGCCTCATGGAAAATTATGTCAGCAACAGAAAGTAGATGGTTAAGACAGAAAAAGAAAGACAGAGAGAGAGAAACAGGAATAAAGGAGACCAAAAGTGGAGATATGTGTCTAACATTGCTTCAAAGAATCAATAGACAAAAAATGATAACTTCTCCCATTTGTTGCATCTATGTATTGTGTAAAAATTAATGTATTAGAAAATTATAATGTAATAATAAACTGTGGAAAATTCTGAAAGAGATGGGAATACCAGACCACCTGACCTGCCTCTTGAGAAACCTATATGCAGGTCAGGAAGCAACAGTTAGAACTGGACATGGAACAACAGACTGGTTCCAAATAGAAAAAGGAGTACGTCAAGGCTGTATATTGTCACCCTGCTTATTTAACTTATATGCAGAGTACATCATGAGAAATGCTGGGCTGGAAGAAGCACAAGCTGGAATCAAGATTGCCGGGAGAAATATCAATAGCCTCAGATATGCAGATGACACCACCCTATGGCAGAAAGTGAAGAGGAACTAAAAAACCTCTTGATGAAAGTGAAAGAGGAGAGTGAAAAAGTTGGCTTAAAGCTCAACATTCAGAAACGAAGATCATGGCATCTGGTCCCATGACTTCATGGGAAATAGATGGGGAAACAGTGGAAACTGTCAGACTTTATTTTTTGGGCTCCAAAATCACTGCAGATGGTGACTGCAGCCATGAAATTAAAAGACGCTTACTCCTAGGAAGAAAAGTTATGACCAACCTAGATAGCATATTCAAAAGCAGAAATATTACTTTGCTGACTAAAGCCCATCTAGTCAAGGCTATGGTTTTTCCTGTGGTCATGTATGGATGTGAGAGTTGGACTGTGAAGAAGGCTGAGCACCGAAGAATTGATGCTTTTGAGCTGTGGTGTTGGAGAAGACTCTTGAGAGTCCCTTGGACTGCAAGGAGATCCAACCAGTCCATTCTGAAGGAGATCAGCCCTGGGATTTCTTTGGAAGGAATGATGCTAAAGCTGAAACTCCAGGACTTTGGCCACCTCATGCAAAGAGTTGACTCATTGGAGAAGACTTAGATGCTGGGAGGGATTGGGGGCAGGAGGAGAAGGGGACGACAGAGGATGAGATGGCTGGCTGGCATCACGGACTCGATGGACATGAGTCGGAGTGAACTCCGGGAGTTGGTGATGGACAGGGAGGCCTGGCGTGCTGTGATTCATGGGGTCGCAAAGAGTCGGACACAACTGAGTAACTGAACTGAACTGATGTAATAATAAATTTAAAAATAAATCATCCAACCAACAGCCTTGCCCTTGTTCTAGGCTCACCACTACTGCCAAACTAACATTACCTGAGTTCCTCCTTTGCCTAAGCATTTTCACACTTAATTCTCTCAACATCTTGATGAACCCAGTGTTACAATTTTCACTCCCTTTTCTGCATCAGAACTTTGAGGATATGTAACCTTCCCAGGATTCCACTCTTAAGTGCTGAGAAAGTTTGTTTTTAAAGATGTAGAGCCATTGTGCATTCTCAGACACTCACCTACTTTAGCCTCTGAGTACTTTAGTGGTAACCCTATCTAATACTCATGGTCACATAAGTGTTTTGACTGACAGGTTAAGAAATTTCTATCACATGATCTAATTTAACCTTTTTCTCTGCCAGCAGACTTGCCTTTGATTTCTCATGTCATTATTTTTCAAAGCAACTCCCAATTAAAAAAAAAAATCTACACTACAGGATTTTCCTGGTGGGCCAATGGTTATGACTCTGAGCTTCTACTGCAAAGGATGCAGGTTCAATCTTTGGTCAAGGAACTAAGATCTCACATGCTAAGCACTGTGGCAAAAAAAAAAAAAAAAAAAAAAGACAGTAAACAAGGAAGGGTACTTCAACAGATCTATATTTCTAAGCAATTGCCTCCTCTCCCAAAATAGTAAGCCAGCAAAAGCACTCTATTCAAGTAGGAATAAAAGTTCTCTCCATTTCAGTTTCTATGGTTGTCTTTTTTTCTTTTAAAAGCCTTATTAAGACATAAGTCACATATAATACAATTCACCACTTAACATCCTGAGTTCAGTCTTTTAGCATATCCACAAATGTGTGCATCCATCATCACAATCTGATTTTAGAACATTTCCCTCCAAAAAAATAGTAGTTCTGTACCCATTAGTTGTCACTCTCCACTGCCTCCCCAGTTGCCAGTCCTAAGCAAACACAAATCTACATTCTGTGTCTATAGATTTGCCTATCCTGGACATTTCATATCAACAGAATCATACAATATGTGCTTTTTTCTGACTGACTTTCTTCACTGAGCATATTTTCCAGATTTATCCAAGATGTAGCATGTATTAGTACTTCATTCCTTTTGTGGGTCAAAAACTATTCTAGTGTATGGATGTATCACATTTATTCATCCCTCCATTGATGGACATTGGCTATTTCCCTTTTGGGGGCTATTATAACTAATGAAGATATGAACAAGCTGTACAAGTTGTTATCTGGGCACATGTTTTCATTTTCCTTGGGTAGTAGTGGAATTACTATATTATACAGTAACTCTATGCTTAACTTCTTTAGGAACTGAAAAACTGGTCCCAAAGTGGCCGCACTATTTTACATTCCCACCAGCAATACAAGAGGGCTTCAATTTCTCTACATCCTCACTAACACTTGCTATGGTCTGTCTTTTGGGCTCTAGTCATTCTTGTGGGTGTGAAATGGTATCCCACTGTGGGTTTGATTTGCATATTCTTAATGATTAATGGAGTTGAACATCTTCTTATGTGCTTTGTAGCTATCTGCATATCTTCTTTGGAGAAATGTCAATGCAAATCCCATGCATATTTTTAACATGCTTACTTGTCTTTTTATTGTTAAATTATCTGAGGTCTTTATAGATTCCTGAAACAAATCCCTTATTAGATACATGTTTGCAAATACTTTCCTCCACTCTGTCTTTTCTTGGTGGTATCATTTACTCCACAATATGTTCTTTGATCATTTATTTTGATGTCCGTTGGTCATTTATGCATCTGTTTCATTTTATGTTGCTTCTGTTTTCATCCATTCCTTCCTTCCTTCATTCATTGAGTACCTACTATGTGTCAGGAATTGTTCCAGGCAGTGGGGCTACATTAGTGTACAAGGTAGGACAATGTGCCTGCTATCATGAAACTATTTTTTCTAGTCAGAGGAAACAGATGATACATTAAATAAACAAATACATGAAATAATTTTAGATAATAGTGAATATTTGGATGTTCAAAGTTCCCTGACCAGGGATCAAACCCAGGTCCCCTGCAGTGGAAGTGTGGAGTTTCAACCATTGGACCACCAGGGAAGCCCCAGTAGTGAATATTTTTAAGAAAACAAAGTGAGGTATAGGGTAGAAAGTTTTTATGGGGCAAGTGTCAGAAGTGGGGTGCAGCTTTAGATAAATTAACCCTATTTGCATTTCAGGCCAGATAATTCTTTGTTTTAAGGGGTGAGGGGGGTTGTCCTGTGCAATTACAGAATCTCCTGCAGCACCCCTGGCCTCTACCCACTAGTCACCAATAACACCGCCTGACCCAGCTGTAACAAGCAAAAATATCTCTAGACACTGCCTAATGTTCCCTGGGAGACAGTTACCCTCGGTTGAGAACCACTGAGGATGATGGTTGAGGATGGCATTTCTCAATGGAAACCCAGGGAAAGGAGTTGAATTTATGCGAAGCTGTAAGGAAAAGCCATTCAAAACAGATTGTAGATCAAGTTCAAAAGTCTGAAGATGGGTGTGTGTTTGTCTGTTTGACAAAACAAAACCAGGCTTTGAGTTAGAGTGGAGTGAATAAAGAGGATTGGTAGAATATAAAATCTGAGAGGTGGGCTGGGGCCAGGTTATGATGAACCTAGCAGACAGTGATTAGGAATCTGGGATTCATTCCAAGCATGATCGGAAGGCAACGCGTTAGGGATGGTGTCTGAGTCCATTCAGGCTACCTATAATAAAAACACCATAGACTGAGTGGATTAAATAACAAATGTTTTACTTCTCGTAGTTCTGGAGGCTGAGAAACCCAAAACCAAAGCACCAGCAGCTTCAAGTCTGGTGAGAGTCCACTTTCTGATTCATAAATGGCTGTGTTCTGTTTCATCATAAGTTGTAAGGTAGATAATTCTCTGAGGGTTCTTTCATAAGGGCACTAATCATTCACAAGGGCTCCACTCTCATGCCCTAATTATGCCCAGATGCCCCACCTTCAAATACCTCACATTAGGGATTAGGTCTCAACATATGAATGTGGAGGGACAAAAACATTCAGCCTATATCATTCTGCCCCTGCCTACCCCTCAATTCATTCTATCCCAACATCCCTAAAAGTCTTAATTCACTCCAGCATCAAAAGTCCAAAGTCTCGTCTAAATATGTAAAACTGATATGTGAGTTTGTGTGCTAAATCAGTTCAGTCATGTCCGACTCTTTGTGACCCTTTGGATTGTTGCCCACCAGGCTCCTCTGTCCATGGGGATTCTCCAGACAAGGATACTAGAGTGGGTTGCCATGCCATTCTCCAGGGGATCTTCCCAACCCATGGATTGAACCCACCTCTCTTACGTCTCCTGCATTGGCAGGAGGGTTCTTTACCACTAGTGCCACCTGACAAAGTACTATTCATCCCGAAGCAAATTCCTCTCCACCAATGAACCAATGAAACCAAACAAGAGTTTCCAAAATACAGCGGTAAGACAGATAGAAGAAAGGCATTACCATCCAAAATGGAGAAAACAAGAAAGCGATAATGAGTAATGGGTCCCAGGTAAATCCAAAATGTAATGGGGAAAACAACACTAAACTGTAAGGCTCCAGAATAACCCTCTTTGTCTTAATGCTCTACTTGCCAGGCCCACTGGGATGGCAACCTCGCTCCCATGGCTCAATGGGATGGCCCTGCAGCATCTCTCTGTTGGCATCCCATACTGGTGGCTCTTGTGAGCTTGAGCCCTATGCCAACAGCTCTCCAGGTTGAAGTCATGCACCTCTGATTCTTCCAGTGGCCCATCCTTTGAAATCTAGGTGGAGGCAGTCTTATCCCCATGGATCTGCTAGGCATGGCCCATTCCACAGCTCTCTGCAGGGGCCCCAACCTCAAGGCATGGAGGGGGCATCCTGGTCCACTTAAACAGGACAGGAGGTCCCACTCCTTTGAAACCCTATGCACCCCCTCCCCATGCTCTCGCTCTCTGGGCCTATGATTGGAATGGCAGCCTTAATGGTTTCTGAACCACCTTCTGTTCATTCTCCTGTTGTCTGGGAGAATAGCTTCCAGCTTCCATTGAGTAGGCTGACCCATACTAATCTTCTTATTAAACCATCACTTGGCCATACTTCTAGTGTTCCCTTTTTTTGCAATATAAATGGACTGAGAATTTTTCAAATCTTCAAGTGCCAATTCTTTTTTACGTAATGAGTCCTCTCAAATCATTTCTCTCCTCTGGTATTTTACTATAAGCAATCAGGAGGAGCCAAGCCACACCCTTCAACACTTTCCTTAGAAAACGCTTCAGCAAAATATCCAGTTTCATTGCTGGCAAGTTCTACATTCCACAAAACACTAGAACAGTAACATAATTCCTTGACACCTTTTCTCTAGTTTCCAGCAACACCTTCCTTATTTTTTTCAGAGACTTTATCAGAATGAACTTTACCATCCATTTTTCTACCAACATCCTGTTCATGATTACTCAGGTATTCTCTAAGAAGATGGAGACTTTCTCTACACCCCTTCTTTTCTCTCTCCAAATTCTAACTAGAATCACTTTTAACAATCCATTCTTGGCAATACAGACTTTTTCAAGCATACACCTCAACAGTCTTCCAGCCCCTCTACCCATGACCCAGTTCCAAAGCCATTTCAGCATTTTTAGATATTTGTTACAGCAACATCCCTACATCTCAGCACCGATGTCTGACCTGGTCCATTCAGCCTGCTATAACAAAACTACTCGAGACTGAGTGACTTCACATTTATTTCTCACAGTTCTGAAGGTTGGGAAGTTCAAGGTCAAGGCACCAGCAGGTATGGTGTCTGTTGAGAGCTTGTTTCCTATTACATAGATGGCTATGTTTTCACTCTGTCCTCATATGGCAGAAGGGGCAAGGGAGTTCTCCTTGCTATCTATTAGAAGGGCAGTAATCCGTTCTCATGAGGGACTCCACTCTCATGACCCAATCACTTTCCAAAGGCCCCACCTCCAAATACCATCACATTGGAGAACAGGTTTCAACACATGAATTTTGAGAGGGCACGAGCAGGCAGCACTTGGCCGGTGCTCTTAAATACAGGAACCGAGCAGCAGATTTGGTTTTTGTCTCATGTTTTCTTGCTCAAGGACCTAAAATTAGTGATAGAGCTAACAGTCATGTTTCCTGACTCTTAGCCTAGAGGTCCTCCCTTTTTTTTTTTTTTAGCTTTTCCTTTTATCTATTTTTTGACTGCACTGTGGCCATGTGGGATCTTAGTTCCTTGACCAGGGATTGAACTCACACCCCATATACTGGAAGCACAGAGTCTTAACCACTGGACCACCAGGGAAGTCCCTTGTCCTTCCATTAAACAAGGGAAACTAAGCAGTTCTCACCTATTAACTGTTGTGAAGATTACACATGACCATTAATATAACTAGCCATTCCCTCAGTCCACCTTATTTAAGAAGTCCCAACATAGTTGGTGACATTGGTATGAAGATCAAAGGAAGGAAACTCTAGTCTATTGCTAATTATAGTTCACAGACCAGCGGCATCACTGTCACCAGGGAACTTGTTAAAATGCAGAATCCCAGGCTCCAACTCAAACCTACTAGATTAAAATCTATTTTAACAAAGTCCCATGTGAGTTGTATGCATGTTAAAGCTTGAGAAGCACTGATCTAATTTATCAAATTATCATCAGAAGAAGTTTCATAATTCAGATGGGTTTTGATGGGCTTTCCCAGAATCAGAAGATTAATGATGATATCACCAAGTTTTTATTGTAACACCATCCTGACTCCTTTGTTTTCAGTAATTCTTCACTCACAAGGTCACAGGTTAAGCAGTTGTCCTTAATTAGGACATACACCCTTTCCTTTCCATTTCTGTGGCCACCACCTTCGTCGCCCGCTCTACTCTGAACCTGGACTATTGCAGATCCAAACTCATCCTCCACCTCCTTTATACCCTTCCATTTGCCTAAAGCTCTCATTTGCAAATCTTGTCTGGCTTTTTCTTGACTTCAAGGTAAAATTCATATCCTAATGCTGGCTTTGAAGGCCATTCTATTCAAATCCCAAAACACTTTCCAGACAATCCGTGGCATAGATGCTCTTCTGTCCATGGCTTTGTTCATCTTCTGGAATGCCCTTCCCCATCTTTCTACTGTATTCAGGGCTCCGCTGAAATCCCACTTCTGTCATGCATGTCACATCTACCCAGGTTTCTGTTGCCTCCCCCATGTTCTGAGGTGGCACTTCAGCATTGTAATTTCAGGTAAAAGTCTATGTCTCACAACTAGATCATAAACTCATATCACAACTAGATCATAAACTCATAGAGAACAGGGTGCACCTTTATCCCTCTTCCATATTCAGCATCTGACGAGGCACTAAGCACATAGTAGGTAATCAGTAAGTATTTTGCTTCTGAATCTGATGAAGTTGTAGAGTAATGCCCAGAATTACAAGCACATCATTCCTACTAAATTTTTTCCTCTAAGGGTTCATAGTACAGTTTAGTAATTATGCAAACAGCGTTGTTTATAAAATCAGCCATGGGTAGGCAGCCTCTGATCAGCAAGGCGGTAGGCATTGGAGACAGTCCAGAATTTCAAGCCAAATAAAAGCTGTGAATGTTTATTTCAAGAGCCACTGTATTCTGTGGAGCAAAGCTCTATTCTTGGTGTCAGAACAACAGGTATCCTTTCCCACCTCCCCTCATGGCCCTCAAGGCCAGCTGCTCTGAGGGCTGTGTCAGGTGTGGAGCCCCAGTTGGACTGTCCCAGCTGAGCTGGTCAGCCAGATACAAAATGCTGGTAACATTAACCCTAACTTTGTATTTTGCTACAGTTTTGTGTCTGCTTAGCACTTCTCTCTTGAGGCTGTTGGCAATTGTGTTGGTTATTCACTTAGCTCAGCATATTATTAGCTTTTTGTCCATCAGTATATGTAGGAGATTGGATCCAGGACTCCTGTAGATACCAAAATCCATGGATGCTCAAGTCCCTTATATAAAATGGGGTGGTACAGTAGAATCAGTTAGTTTTCCTGTTTCTGGACATTGGACTGTAAAGAGCCCCATAAGGAGACACAACTACTGACAATCTTCATTGTGAATATACTAGCTCCTTTGAACCTCCTAAAACCAAAGAGATATAGGGGAAGTGCCACCATTCCCTTGTAATACCTAGGGACATGGAAGCACAGACAAGTGATCTAACTTGCCCAGGATCACAAGGTTTGTTCCGGAGCTGAGACTGGAGTTCCGGTTTCATGAATCCTGGGCTAAAATGCAGTTAATAGGCTCACTGCAGCCTTATAGGTTGATGGTAAGTAGACAAAGTTTGATATTTGAATCCAGATGGTCTATTTCAGGAGTCCACGCTCTTACGCAACTATCAACATGGCCCTATCCGATATTCCATGTTGATTCATTTAAAGAGAGATATTTGCCATTTTTGTTCTAAAACAGGTTTGCCATAATTGGGAGCAGCATCCTCTGTCTTTGAGGTTTCACTGCTTCAAACACCTGTCTACTTTCCCTTCAAAGTTATCCCTTTAATAATGATGTTTAATTCTGATTATATCTGAGAAAGAAATAAGAAACTATTCAGATGCTAACTGACTAACATCTCAGTGAATCTACAGACTCGTGTATTTTCTATAAGAAGCCTCTGGAAATGGATTGTGCAGTTAACAGAGTTTTGCTGACCCACTAGTTTCTCAGTGGTTCGATGAATTTGAATTTACAAAGCCAATTTATAGCAAAGGACGTATGTGCTAAGGACAGTGTCTTACAGGCTAGGCTTTGGGTGGCAATTATTTTCTTGTGCATCATGGTAGGGATGCAGGATGAACCAATTATTCTGCCCACATCAAAGAAGGGAAATGAAGAGACAATGAGTATTCTAGGAAGTTCATGGTATGAAAGTAAACAGTTAAATGTCTGGTATCAGATTGTTTAGGAACAAATCACTGCTCTACTTCGTAGTAGCTTTGTGACCACTGGCCTCAATTTCTGAGCCTCAATTTCCTTATCTGCATAATGGGTGTCATAACGACAATTAACCCCACAAGGCTGAAATAATGACTAAATAAGAGGATAAATGTAAAATACCTGGCACTGCCCAGCATGCAGTGCTTCTTAAAAATCAATCATCATTATGTTTACATTTTAATTAAGAATTCCTACACTCAAATAAAATAAGAAGTAATCCTTATCCTTCAGAAACATTTATGGAGTGTTCTCCCAAGCCTGAAGGAGCAATCCCCTCAAATGTACTAATATCAAGAGTCATTTGGGGGTTTAATGGAGATAAGGAGAGAAATGAAAGATAGAAGTGGAAGTCAGCCTTTAATATTACATGATTTATTCTACAGTCTCTCAGTCTCAGCACTGCTGACATTTTGTACTGGTTAAGTGTTTGTTCTAGGGGCTCTGCTTTTGGCCAAAGGATGCTCAGTAGCATCCCTGGTCTCTGATCATTATGAGATGCCAGTAGATCCCTCCTTCCTCCACTCATGACAACCAAAACATCTCTGTACACTTCCAAGTGCGCCCTAGAAGGCGAAAATGCCCCCAGTGGAGAACCACTGATTACATACTACATTTGCCCATCATAGGGGCATGTATGGTCATGGGGTAGCCAGAGACAGACCAATTCAGAAGTGTGAATTGTTTTTTTCTGTAGAAGTACAGACGGTAAGTATTTTAGGCTTTGTGTCTGTCACAGCTACTCAATTCTGCCATAACAGCATGCAAGCGGCCACAGACAATGCATAAACAAATACGTTCAAATGAAATGTCTTTTATAGATGCTGAAATTTGAATAGTATATAATCTCCATGTGTCACTAAATATATTTTATTTTTTTCAACTACTTTAAGTTATAAAGAAACATTTTTAGCTCACAGGTCATATAAAAACAGGTATTGGGGTGGATTTGTCTCATGGGTCGTTTTTGCTGACCTGTATGTAAGAAGCACCTGAAGTCCTGGGATAAACATAGTACTTCTCCTGAAAGTATCAGACTAATTTTAAAAATTGGGAGGAAAAAAAAGTTTTATCAGAATAACTATTGCTATATTCTGGAGCAGAATCCAAATCCATATGCATTTTCAAGATAATACATATTTCAAAGTAATGTCTTGCTTCCCACGTGTTGCTTGGAACTATGCCTCCTGGAAGCCATCCCTGCCATTATTCTCCTCTGCTTTTAGGCTACTTAGGTGAAAAATTTGAGAAGTTGCCATTGTAGGAAGAAACTAACTCACATAAATATCTTTTGGGCTTTTCATAACTGATTGTTCTTGGGTGGGATCCAATAAGGCACCTAGAAATATTCTAAGTGCCCTGGTGGTTCTCTAATGTATTTCATCCAGAGACTGGCTGAGTAATATGTAACTGTCTAATCCAAGGTGGTTCCTATAAATCCTTTTTTGAAATTTTCAAGTGACTCCTCCATACACCTGGTATCTAGAGTCTACTCACTTCTCTTGTCAACTAAGTAGCCTGAGTATTACTCAGCATAGTGACTACTTAAGAGATTAACGAATGACCCAGGCTCCACCTTCAAGAGGCTGAAAATTTCTGGTAATATTAAAGTTGATTTGTGTGTGTGTGTGTGTGTGTGTGTGTGTGTGTGTTTAGTTGCTCAGCTGTGTCTGATTCTTTGTGACCTCATGGACTGTAGCCCGCCAAGCTCCCCTGTCCATGGGATTTTCCAGGCAAGAATACTGGAGTGGGTTGTCTTTTCCATCTCCAGGGCATCTTCCTGACCCATGGATCAAACCCATATCTCATGCATTGGCAGGCAGGTTCTTTACTGCTACTGCCACCTGGGAAGCACATTCATATGAAAGCAAAAATGAAAGTAGCTCAGTAGTGTCCGACTCTTTGCGACTCCATGAGCTATACAGTCCATGGAATTCTCCAGGCCAGAATACTGGAATAGGTAGCCATTCCCTTCTCCAGGGCATCTTCCCAACCCAGGGATCAAACCCAGGTCTCCCACATTGCAGGCAGATTCTTTACCAGCTGAGCCACCAGGGAAGCCCAAGAATATTGGAGTAGGGTAGCCTATCCCTTCTCCCGGGGATCTTCTCAAACCAGGAATCGAACTGGGGTCTCCTGAATTGCAGGCAGGTTCTTTACCAGCTGAGCTGCCAGGGAAGCCCATATTCATACGAGATGATCCCATAAGAGGCTGTCATCAAAAATGATACAGTGGAAAAGAGCATTGGATTGGCAAGCAAGGGGCTTCTCTTTTAGCCTCTTCTGTGCCTTTTATCCTGAATGGGAGAGTTACTTTTCTCTTCTGTCCAAAGTGCTTTTTTGAGAAGGATTCTGAGGCACCATTCAAGCTGAGCAGGAAAGAAAGCGCCACAGTTGATTAGAGCTGTCTGCCACGGATGGGAACTCGAGGGGTGGCCAGCACAAACGCCAGGGTGTTGCCATACTTAGTTTCAACGATCTCTATGGTCGTTCCCTCCTAACTAGAAACATCTGCGATTGTCTGCCTCAGATGGCATGGTTTCATGGTACTGATGGGATCCAAAGAAGACGGGACCACCACAGGATGCAAAGGTCAGGGGAAGATTCCGTGGCAGAGGTGAGAGGGCGGCCAGAGCAGTGAGGCTGTTTATGCTCCCTCACAGCTGGGCTCCAGCAGAGTACATGTTGCCTGGCTCGGCTTTTGGTTGGCTGGAGACTGAGCGCCCACTGTTGTTGTGTTGGCACGGCAAGAGGGAGGCCTCCAGGAGCCCCCATGTCCCCGCCATTCTACTCCCTCGCAAAAGGGGACATCTTCTTAACGAGCCTATCCCAGAGAGTCTGGCCTTTCAGACAAACAAATAAGCACCCGCAGGAGATGCTCACAAGAGGCCTGGAGAAAAATAAGGCCCCTTTGAGTGACAGCCGAAATAAAGGAGACCTAAGAGGTCTGAAGTTAGCAGCTAATGAGCACATCTCCTCCTTCATGCTTTCCTGCCTGGCCAGGACAGCTACTGTTGAGGATGCCAGGAATCTCCATGTCGAATTCACACAGGAAGCAGCCTTTCTGGCCTCTGTCCCAGTACTGACTTTTATTTTGTTTTTTATGTTGGGGGTAGGGGCTTGCCTGGAGGAAATAGGCAAGGTGAGAAGAAATCTAATTTTGATCTAAAGCAATATACTTATATATTTTTTCTCTAATAATAATTAGAGAAATTAATTTCTCTAATAATTAGTTTTCTCTAGCATATATATGTATGTTTTCTCTGATACATATATATGTAGATAAGCTGATAAATATGTATTAAATTAATACATATATACACATATATATGTATCTGTTTTCTCACTTGGGAAATGGGCACAAACCTCCTCCTAGAATTATTGGGAGGATCAGGTAGGAAAGCACCTAACACAGCGCTGGGCATTCAGTCAGCATCTGATATATGGTAGCTGCAGTCATTAATAGCAGCAATAATATCATCATTTTCCTCTCTATGCATAGAAGTGCACAGGAAAAATCTGGAGATGAGGGATCTGGTTCCAGTTCTGCCATGATCTCCCTATGAGATTTGTAGGTAAATCATCTCTCCTGTCAACTGAAGAGTGCTGGACTGGCATCTTGGTTCATTTAGTAAACATACTATGAAAACGTAAGTGCCAGACTCTGTCTCAGCTGCTAGATACCTAAAGGTGAATCAGAGGCAGTTGATATAACTCAAGGGATTCCAGGCGTAACTAGGGAGACAGGTAACGCACATGACAGGATAATATGAGAATTACTATTACTATGGTGACATGTGCCAAGTGTTCTGGAGTCCAAGGCAAGAAATCAGCCAGACTAACATTCTGTCCCAATCCAAGCTTCCATGAGTATGTAACAGAAGCAAAGATGAGACGAGCTGAACAGCCATGGCCAGCAGAAGAACTCATCTGACTGGCAAGGGACCTAAAACCCAGGTCTTCTTCTAGGACCTGAATTCTCCCCAAATACCAAGCTGTCTTAAAATAAAATCATTCAGGAAAAAGTGATGTGGGACTTCCCTGGTGATCCAGTGGAAGAAAGAAAAAGTGATGTGCAAAAAGGTGATAGTAAGTGCGGTCTGGGAGCAGAACAGGAGACTTCAATTTGAGTTTCAGAACTGATATTGTGAAAGCTTGATAACTTTGGGAAAGTTGTTGAATGTCTCTGAGACTCAGTTATTTCACCAGCAAGAATGGCGTGACTGTGATACCTGCTTCACCCTCTGCTATGGTGTGGAGAGAGGAGATTGTTTAACGGCTTGGCAAACTGCAACTTATATCAATTCTAGTTTGTGGCGTTTCTATTGTTATCCTTAATAATAATAAAAATGAAGAATATCCAGCTATGTTATCGAAAAAAATGCTCAATGGCCAGTAACTGAATTTGGGTGTCCAAAGAAGTAGGTAAGGGTTTTGTTCGTTTTTTTCCCAACAATCAATATCTTTTTTCAAGAGAATAGGCTGAATGGCAAGCCTTTTTAATTCTGATAAAAGCCGTCTTGATGTTTATATCTTGGATATGTATGAGAAACAGAAGGAGGGAAGGAGGGACAGAGATTTCGGTTTCTCTCTAAAGCTAATCAGGGAAATCGTTTCAAGGTAAGAATCTTGGGACCTGATCTCTGACTAATTGAAATTGCTATGGGCTGTTGTGATAGGAATCCCTGAAGGGGGTGACTGATTATCTAATGATAGAAAGAAAGATTCAACAATTGAAGTAAACAAAAGCCTTTGTGTGAGGGAAGACAAAGGAGAAATGATGTAGGAGAAATATCATATAGTTGGGAATGAGAGGAGAAAGGGGTTCTAGTTCTTCGAGGTAGATGACCTTGAACAAATCTCTTCCCACTATTTGGTCTCAGTGTCCCTACAGTGGAACCTAGAGCTTGGTCTAGACAATCCCTAAGGTCCCTTTCAGGCTTGCGAGATATAAGATTTCTGCCTGCACAACGCTGAAACACTGAAACACGGGGGGAGTGAGGGAGAGACGGAGAAAAGGGGCGGGGGAAGAGACAGGAGATCTGAAAGGGAAACAGACTCATAAAACCCATTGACTCAAATTAAAGGGAGAATTCATGTTGATTTAGAGCTGGCATTTTCAGGCTTCTACATCACAAGGAGACTCTTATTTAATCTTGGGATGGTCTCTTGGGCCTTATCTTCCTCAGCTCAGTAGTGCTATGCCCAGAGCTCCCTTGGAAGTTGAGATGAAAGAGAGACAGACAGAGAGCCGTTTTAAAAAGGAGAATATACTTGAATCACCTGGGGAGCTGGACCATACCCCAACCCGAAGTATAGGCTAAAAGACCATGAAAGCCTCAACCAGACGTTAAATATTGGTAGGCTACCTGCTTAACTCTTTATAGCCTGGTTTCCAGTCCCTAACAGATGATTTTGTGGAGGGAAATAAAACACAATTTGTACACTCTCTGTTCAGTAATGCTGTTTACCATTTTTAGGATGCACAGAGGGTAGAAAATTCAAGAGATCCACAATCCAGCACTCCAGATTTGGAAATTGACCCTTTGAGAGTCTGGGAAGCCCAGAAGTTTGAGAAAAGTCATTGAACATCAGCAAACGGAGACCATTTAGAGAGCTTCCAAAATCTGTTGTGCCACTAATAAGAAACAGGGTCCTGGACAGGAGGCTCCAGGGCTTTGCCATAGCCACCTGGGAATCTCAGCAGAGCTGGGACTAGAACTCGGAATGAGAACTGAACTCCAACACAGTATTACCAAGTTTCTCGTGACCTGGCTCCAATGACTGCACACCTTCCCAAGAAGCATAAGGACACCAAGCTTTCTGGCTTGATGCAGAGTAATGTCAGAAACAAATTTAGGATTCTCCTTGAGCATGAGGGACATCAGGTACCTTACATACACAGTTAGACAAAGGAATGTTGGATTTGTGCAGCTTTGGTGACTTGTATACAGCAGGTCTTAATATAAACCACTAGCACTAGGGGAAGAATTATATGTTCATCCAGACACCCAATTGCTGTTCCTGATTCAAATCAGGCCAACATCCTGATTCAGATACAGAGAGTTGTGCTGTCAAGAGAAATAGACTAGAAGTCTGAAGACCTACTTTTTTTTTTTTTTTTTTTTTTTTACTTTATTTTACAATACTGTATTGGTTTTGCCATACATCAACATGAATCCACCACAGGTATACATGAGTTCCCAATCCTGAACCCCCACCCCACCTCCCTCCCCATACCATCCAACCTGCCAACACTCACTAGTCACCTAACCTTGATACTCATTTAAATTCTGTGAGCCTCATTCTTCTCATCGTTAAGAGAGATGATGAGGACAGTATCTGCTGAGCAAAGTTAATTTGAACCAAATGAGAAGAAAAAAAGAAACCAAGAGGTGTGGAATGAAGTATGAATTTCTAGGACCTATTTTATATACATTATAAGAATTTAGAGAGAGGAGGACAATCTATAAGAATCTTGAGGAGGTTAGAAAATGCTTCCTGGGAGAGGGATTAGGAAGCAGCAGAGTCTTCAACAACTGCATTGTATTTGCAAACTAGAAAGGAGGCAATAGCCTGAGCAAATGTCCCACTATACTTTCTTGGATGTTTCTTAATGCTTTGGACTCTGTACTTTCATTTTAAATAATGTTCCAATCCTTGACACCTCCTTTCAACACTGTTTTCTATTTGACTTTCCTGAATTGATTCCCTGGGGAAGAATGGGACTATTCATTGAAACAAGTCACATCACAGAAACTTTCCTTCCCTTTTATTGAACTTTCGTATAATATATTAATTGTCAAAAAAGTAAAGACTATATCCAAATAATTCCACAAGCAAGCAGCCACCTTACACTTTAACTATAGTATGTTCCCTCTCCTCCTTGCTCTCTGGTTGCTAAATTGTACTACTAATAATTATAACTCCTTCTATGTGTTCTAGCCTTTACAGTTTGTAAGGAATGGTATTTATATCGCTACCTGTATCCCTCACAGTAAGCCCATAGAGCATTTTAGGTTGTCTGTGCTTTAGAAAGGTCACTAGTAGTTGCCCAGGTTGCCTGATACATAGTCTCAATAAATAACAGATGGATGGATGGATGGTCGGAAGGATAGATGGGAGAGGAAGGGGACTGAATTGATAGCTTCTCCAAACATCCACCAAACTACCATTTTCCTCAATGATAATCCCAGATTCAGCAGAAATCCCAGAGCACAGAAGGCAGGCCTGCCCTGCAGCCCTTTACCTGTGGCCTACCTTGGAGTCTGTCACATGGGGATGGGCACTAGATCTGTCTGCTATAATTCTGTGGTATAGGAAATCTAGTAAATTTCCTGTGAAACAAAACGTTTAACAACCAAGGCTGTTTATGCAAGAGACTATCCCCTTTAGCACAATGCATGACAGTGTACCTGCTGCTGCTGCTGCTAAGTCGCTTCAGTCGTGTCTGACTCTGTGCGACCCCATAGACGGCAGCCCACCAGGCTCCTTTGTCCCTGGGATTCTCCAGGCAAGAACACTGGAGTGGGTTGCTATTTCCTTCTCCAGTGCATGCATGCGTGCTAAGCCACTTTAGTTGTGACTGACTCTGTGCAACCCCACGGACAGCAGCCCACTAGGCTCCTCTGCCCATGGGATTCTCCAGGCAAGAATACTGGAGTGGGGTGCCATTTCCTTCTCCAAGTGTATCTGCAGTTTCCCTCATATAAGAAAAAGAGAATTCTTGCCGTTCCCAACCTGTGGCACAGAGTTGAGGGTAATGATGACTGGGTTGCAGGGATATCATGCAGAATAAAG